>NC_057714.1:67692417-67769472 GCF_004010195.1 Chiloscyllium plagiosum
CTATCCACTCCACCCTCTCCTCCCTGACCTATCACCTTCATCTCCTTCCCCACCTACCTATTGTACTCTATGCTACTCTCTCCCTACCCCCACCCTCCTCTAGCTTATCTCTCCACGCTTCAGGCTCTCTGTCTTTATTCCTGATGAAGGGCTTTTGCCCGAAACGTTGATTTTGCCTGTCCTCGGATGCTGCCTGAATTGCTGTGCTCTTCCAGCACCACGGAAGAGAATAGCATCGCCTATCTGTTTCTCCGATATCAGGGTTCTTAGCAGAGGCAGTAATGCAGAGACTTGAACAAACAGCTCTGCCAACCATCCAACCCAAACATTGGGCCCGCCACGTGGATGATACCTTTGTCATCACTAAACAAAACAAATTAGAGGAAACCGTCAAGACCATCAATAGTATCCTTACTGGCATAAAATTCACTAAAGAGGAAGATGTCACAGTAAAGCAAACAGCCAATGAGGAACTTGAAACCGGCGTCTACAGGAAAACAACACATACGGACCAAATATTGAACTACAGAAGAAATCATCCCAACATCCACAAAGGAAGCTGCATCAGAACATTATTTCAATGAGCCAAGACAGACTGCAGCACAGAGGAACTACATTGAACAGAAAAATCACCTATACCATGTATTCAAAAAGAATGGATACCCAATGAACACAGTCTGCCAATTTCTCATCAACAAACCCAAACAAGCAGACAAAACACGCCCAGAAACTCTAGCCACTCTTCCCCCACATCAAAGATATCTCGGAAATGACTGTCAGCCTACTCAGACCCCTTGGCACCATGGTGGCCCACAAACCCACCAACACACTAAAACAGCAGCTAATGAACTTGAAAGACTCTACACAGACAACAAGCAAAACTAATGTTATTTACAGAATACTGTGCAAGAACTGTAACAAACACTACATTGGACAAACAGGCAGAAAACTAGCCACCAGGAATCAGGATCATCAACTAGCCACAAAACAACATGGCCCACTCTCACTAGTATCCTTACATGCAGATAAGGAAGGACACAACTTTGAATGGGAGAACACATCCATCCTAGGACAAGCCAAACAGAGACATGAACTAGAATTCCTAGAAGCATGGCATTCCAACCGGAACTCTATCAACAAACACATTGAATTAGACCCCATCTACCACCCCCTGAGAAAAAGAACAGGAAATGACACCACCAACCCAAAGAAACCGAAACATATAAATAGAAAGCAGGAATTATCAGCAGTGCTTTGTCCGGAGGCCCACTGAAGATGTTACCCAGTAGGGTGACGAAACGTCTGGAAATGAACCTTCCAGCAGAGCGAGTAAACTTACATCCAGAACCTTAACCTGAGCTACAAATCTTCTCAAAACTTGCTATCAATAGATTTTTTATATATTATTGTAGGTAATTCTTGATCAGTGTAATGGTTATGGAGAAAAGGCAGGAAAGGTGGTGTTGGATCATTCATGATCCCATTGAATAGCAGAGCAGACTCAAGGGGCCGATCGACCTTCTCCTGTTCCTACTTCTTACAGCATGTTTTGGGTTCAATTCCAACTCCAGTGACTTGAGTCTACAATGTAGAATTAGATAATGAGAACTGGAATTCTCACTATACTGGGACAATAGAACAGGAGTATTGTCAGTTTGACCTCTGTTAACCATGCGTTACAAAGATGATGGAGAGAATAACTTAGATTTTATTCAAGGAGTTCAATGTAATGTTATTGACTTCTCTTGACATCTTTATTTTGATAAACCCTTTTATGGTGTTTGTTAAACACTGCAATGCAATAACAGAAATCTATGATGGCTCCGCACAACCATCTTCTATTTACTGGTACTTACTCCTCTACTTGGCAAGTAGATTGTTCATGTTTCATCACATATGAATGGAGGCAGCATCAAGCACTGGAGAGCCAAGTGATTGTTGCGTTGAAATTTAAAGTGTTAGTTCACACTAAATTTATCTTGCAGAGTCATTTGTGGCCCCGCTCTCAAAAGCTCCTTCCACATTTATGGAGATGTAGAGAAAAGGGCCAAACTTTCATGAGTTGGTCCAACCCTGGGCACCTTTAAATATGACAGACAGGACCTGATGCCAGCATTTTTCCTGGCACTAAGAGTGTGAGTACTACGCCTGCAGCCTGCACTCCAAATCTGGCTGGTTCCATTGTGGAGGTAGGCATCTCAGCTCCCCATGAGCAGCAAAAGCTAGAAGGCAAAAGTCCCAGAAAACGGAGGCTGGCCTTCTAACCAGTTAATTAGAGACAGTGCCTGCTGAGCAAGGAAATTTCCTGACTTGTTCTTCCCACCACATTAGCAGAAGCTCAAGCTTTGGTATCAGTTACTTAAGGAATGTTTTTGATATGCAACATGTTGCTTTATAATCTTGCAGCAAGTATCACTGCCTTCATCAGGAATGAGACCATTAGTAAATTTAAACTTCTGCCGGGCACAAGTGACGAAGATGGTGCCTGAATAGTTAGTCTCTGGCTTTGTAATGATGATTGAAATTCTGCTCATCTTAGCTATTAATTTGGGTTAATGATTAAAATGAGAGCAAAAAGGTGCACAGCTGTGCTGGAAGCATATTGCTTAGCAACTGGGCATTAGTGAATCTGATTGAACATCCTGGTCCTGTTCACTGCTGGTTTCAGGTCAAGCCAACTTGCTTGAAGATTAAAGATTGCTAAAGAGTAGGAATATTAGCTCCCTGTGTTCTCACATGCTCTCAAATTAATCATTCTACTTTATCAGATATGCATGACATTTCAAAGAATTAAAGAAGGATTACAATATGGAATAAGACTGCTCAGCCTATTGTGTCTATGCCAGCTCTCCGAATGAGCAACTCACTCTGTGTTATTCTTGCTTATTCTTCTCATAACTCTTCCTTTTCCAGACAATTCAACTCCCTTTTGAATGCTCCAGTTGAACCTGCTCCTACTTTACTCTAAAGGCAGTGCATTCCAAACTTTAACTCTGCTGGATGATTATGTTTGTTTTCTACATAAGATCAAGGATATCCTCCTTGCTCGTGTACTCAATTAATAAAGCTCAGGATACTGTATCCTTCTCTAAACACACTTACCATCTTTAATGATTTATGTACATATACACCCGAATCTCTCTGCTGCTGCACATCCTTTAGAATATGATCCTTTACTTTATCCGATCTCTCCATATTCTTTGTATCACGTCACGTGTCTGCAGTTGAACTTCATCTGCCTCCTATCCACACATTTCAACAATATGTTGATGTCCTCTTGAAGTTCTAAACTGCCTTCTTCACAATACTTCTAAAGCTTGTATCATCCACTAACTCTAAAGTTGTCTCCTGCATTCCAAGATCTAGGTCATTTATATAAAAATCAGGAAAAGCAATGGTCTCAATACCAACCCCTGGGAACCTCTACTGCAAACCTACTATCAGCCTGATAAATCCCCAGGTATCCACATGTTATTGCTCCTTTTATTCCATAACTTTCCTCACAAGACTCTGATGTGACAGTGTAACCAATACCTCTTGGAAGTCATGTACACCATATCAACATCACTATCTGCATCAGCATTCCAGTGAAGCAATCCCACAAACAATGAATCAGGTCTAAGCTCTGCAGTTCTGCACATCCAGACGTGAATAGCAGCAGACAATTAAACAATTCACTGGAGGAAGGGTCTCCACAAATATTCCCATCCTCAGTGATGAAACAGACCCACATATCAGTGCAAAACATAAGCTTTCACAGCAATCTTCAGCCAGAAGTGCCAAGGAGATGATCCAGCTCAGTCTCCACCAGTGCTCCCCAGCTTAACAGAGGCCAGTCTTCAGCCAATTCCATTCTCTCCATGTGATATCAAGAAACAGTTGGAGACACTGGATACTGCAAAGGGTATGGGCCCTGACAACATTCTGGCAATAGTATTGAAGACTTGTTCTCCAGAACCTGCTGCATACCTAGCCAAGCTATTCCAGTTCAGTTCCAACACTGGTGGGAATCGGTTTAGCTCAGTTGGCTGAATCATTGGTTTACACAGCAGTGTGATGCCAACAACGTGGGTTCAATTCCCATCATCTAGTTTGAGGTTTCCATGAAGGACTCTTCTTCTCAACCTCTTCCCTTGGCGGCCCTTGGGTTAAATCACCACCAGTTGCTTCACACTAATGAGAGAGCAGCCCCTATGGTCTGGTAAGACTATTGCAACAACAAAGAAAACAAACCACATTGGTATCTACTCAACAATGTGAAAATTGCCCAGGTTTGTCTTGTACATAATAAAACATGACAAATCTAACCTGGCCAATTACCACCCCATCAGTCTACTCTCAATCATCAGTAAAGTGATGGAAAGTCTCCTGCAGCACCTGCTCAGCAATAACCTGCTCAGGGATGCCTAGTTTGGGTTCTGCCAGGGCCACTCAGATCCAGATCTCATTACAGCCTTGGTTCAAACAGTGACAAAAGAGCTAAATTCCAGAGGTGAGGTGAGAGTGACAGCCTTTGACACCAAGGCTGGATTTGTGGCATCAAGGAGCCCAAGCAAAACTGGAGGCAAACTCTCCACTGGTTGAGGTCATACCAGATACATAGGAAGATGGTTGTGGTTGCTAGAGGTCAGTCATCTCAGCTCCAGGGATATCTCTGCAGGAGTTCCTTAGGGTAGTGCCTAGGCTCAACCATCTTCAGCTGTTTCATTAATGACCTTCCCTCCATCATAAGGTCAGAAGTGCAGATGTTCGCTATTGATTGCAGTGTTCAGCATCATTTGTGACACCTCAGATACTGAAGCAGTCCATGTTCAAATACAGCAAGATCTGGACAATATCCAGGTTGTACTGAGAAGTGGAGAAAGTGAGGACTGCAGATGCTGGAGATCAGAGCTGAAAATGTGTTGCTGGAAAAGCGGAGCAGGTCAGGCAGCATTCAAGGAAAAGGAGAATCGACGTTTCGGGCAGAAGCCCTTCTGAAGAAGGGCTTATGCCCGAAACGTCGATTCTCCTGTTCCTTGGATGCTGCCTGACCTGCTGCGCTTTTCCAGCAACACATTTTAAGCTCTGTACTGAGAAGTGGCAAGTAACAAATGTCTGTAAGTGACCATCAATAAGAGACAAACTAACCACCATCCCTTCACATTGAATAATGTTACATCACTGACATTCCCACTATCAACATGTTTCGCATTACCACTGACCAGAAATTCAACTAGACTCACCATATAAACAGTGGCTACAAGAACAGGTCAGAGGCTAAGAAAGCTGCAGCAAGTAACTCACCCCCTGAGTCCTCAAAGTCTGTCCATTATTTACAAGGCACAAGTCAGGAATGTGACAGAATACTCCCACTTGCCTGGATGAGTGGAGCCCCAACAACACTCAAGAAGCTGGACACCATACAGGACAAAGCAGCCTGCTTGATTGGCACCACATCTACAAGCATCCACTCCCTCCACCACCAACACTCAGCTGTGTGTACCATCTATAAGATGCTGTGCAAAAATTCACTAAAGGTCCTTAGACAGCACTTTCCAAACCCTTGACTAATTCCATCTGGAAGGACAAGGGCAACAGATATATGGGAACACCAATAATTGCAAGTTCCCCTCCAAGCCACTTACCATCCTGACTAGGAAATATATCACCATTCCTTCGCTGTCAGAGTCAAAATCCTGGAATCCCTCCCTAATGGCAGGTGGGCTGCAGTAGTTCAAGAAGGCACCTCACCACTATCCTCTCAAGCGTAACTAGGGATGGGCAATAAATGTTTGGCTAGCAAGTGACACCCATGTCTCAGGAGTGAATACAAAAAAATCCAACACTCCAGCGAGTTAATTGAACATGATTTCCCTCAAGAAATCCATATTAGCTTTCCCTAATTGACCCACATTTAATTTGCTGGTTTGCAGTAGCTCTGTAATGCTTGGACCAAGTTTACATCACATTTCCTGCTTTCTCAGGGAGGAATTAAAATGCTACAAATACCCGGAAAGTCCCAATTTAATAGTTGCTCTCAACCAGTGTGATAGCTAGAATACGCAAACTACCTCAGCACAGTTTTGGGGAAATTAGTGGCTTAAATCCCCTTAACTTGTGCTTGAACGTGGGCATCAGATACACACATTCAGCAGTCCACCCACACATCTGTCGAGAGCAATTTGAATGATGGTCACTTTAAGAGACAGACTGAACATTGCAAGATAGCCCACTAACGATTCTATACTTTCCGCATAGGAGGGAAATGGACACTAAAAGGCACAACCAAGGCCTGAATTCTCCTCTGTTTTGGCAAAAACTATTTTTGTGAATGAGCTTGCAATGGCCCATGTCAACTTTTCTTATAGAATTAATAAAAAGTGTAAGATTATATAATTGGATCTCTTCGGTGCCCATTCGTGGAATTATGTAGCAGGAGAGAGAGAGGTGAAAATGATAACTGCTATCAAGACTTTGAGGCAGATCATATTACCTGCACCATAATTAAAGACCAGATCCACAGCACTTCAGGTGCTGAAAGCTGGGAAATGGCCTTCATGTGATGGCTTTCCATCATTATTCCCAAGGAAATAGCCCAGAAAGGCAAGTTACACCCTTGGTTCACTGACAGGGTGTTTAGGCTTTTTCCTGATGACCAAAAAATGAAGCCGCTGCAACAAACTCAGGACAGCTTGGCAAAGACAGTGGTCTGAGTCAATGCAGTGTCCAGGTGAACACACACCTTCTGCACTCCACAAGGCACCAGCTTCTCTCTGCTACTCAGGAGTAGGTTGGTGGTTTCATGGTATTGTCACTGGACCAGTAACTCAGAATCCCAGACAAATATTCTAGGGTAATGGATTCAGCTTCCACTATACCATTTGGTAAAATTGGAATTCAGTAAATATCTTGAATAAAAAGCTAATCAAATAATGATTGCTCGACCATTTCAGATTGTCACATAAGGTTCATTACTGTCTGTTAAGGAAGGAAACCCGCCATCCTCACCTGGTCTAGACCACAGGTGACTCCAGAACCACAGCAATTTGCCATCTCTCCCAACATGCAATGCAAACCAGAAGGGGTGGCAACTTCTAAGTGACCACTCTGAGGTGAAGCAAGGAGCAGAAGATTCATGTGCATAAAATGTCCCTAGGCAGCTGAGTGAAATCCTGATGGGCTGGAAAGTTGTTGGAGTTGGTGATGATGTGCTGAGCAAGGTTCCCTCAAAGCTGCATGGTTATGCAAATATGCAGCTGCTTTGATGCTCTGCATATGCTGTTTGCAGCATCGCTGTCGCACACAGGCCTGCACACCAAGTAAGGAAATTAGAAGGAACACTGGTGGTTTAATGATGCCAACTTGCTTGGGTAGAGGATGATGTCCCCAGAGATGTTGGTGTGATGGCACGAGTTGGACAAAAGGCTGAAGAAGCAAATGGCAAGTTATTGCCAGCAGATTAGCCTTCGGTCATTCAGATCAGGAACTGACACCATCTGCTTTCTTGGGAAAGGAGAGAAGATTGGAATCTGCATTAGCCAGTATGATGAAAATACAGGGATTGCTGGAGTCCCCGCTCATTAGCAAGGTTTTCAACATGCCTCAAGGGAAGAATTTTTTTTCTCTCTACAAGGAGAATCTGACGTATTTTTCATTTTGGCTCCAGTTTCTCAACTTTATTGCTATTGCCCATGCCACTTGAGGGCATAAAGTTCCACCACAAGAAACTACACCCCTCTATTGTATATCAGAAAAATTAGTCTTTCACTTACCATTAAATTTTATTTACAAAATTATACCATACAACAAGCTTTAATGATAAAATATTAGCTTTGCTGAAAAAGAAACATTTTGCCAAAGCTTTTGGTTTTGCACTCATCAGAATATGTGCAGGAATAGCCAAAGTAAAAAGAAAACAACATTTATACTTTAAGACAGGAGAGAATGGTGACGGGTTGGCAAGTGGACTCTGATCAATAAAGGCATTGCAGCAGGGAATGCACCATTGAATGATGACTAACAGTTAACTGCAAAAGAAAAAAGTTTAAAATTTAAACAGGAAAGGTGGACTACAATTAGTCAAGGTGTTGTCATAACAAATGAACCAGAAAATGCGGTCACCTGCAGTATTGCTATGAAGCAGGCACTCCCATGATCATTTTTTTTCTCTCTCTGCAAATATATTAATACATGTAGCTTCCAATGCACATATGTACTCCATGATGTGAATCCAACAGCCAATCCTAAATTACCGTATAAACTCGAGTAATAGTCAATCTCATGTAAAAGTCGGCCCCAAGGGACACTTCCATATCCGCCACAAATTCACCTGCACCTCCACACACATCATCTATTGCATCCGCTGCACCCGATGTGGCCTCCTCTATATTGGGGAGACAGGCCGCCTACTTGCGGAGCGTTTCAGAGAACACCTCTGGGACACCCAGACCAACCAACCCAACCACCCTGTGGCTCAACACTTCAACTCCCCCTCCCACTCCACCAAGGACATGCAGGTCCTTGGACACGTCCATGGTCTGGCGATGGAGGAGTCCAAGGACCTGCATTGTCTCCCCTCCCCCAAGTCCCTTCTCCCTACCTTTTATCTTAGCCTGCTGGACACACTTTCCTCATTCCTGAAGAAGGGCTTATGCCCGAAACGTCGATTCTCCTATTCCTTGGATGCTGCCTGACCTGCTGCACTTTTCCAGCAACACATTTTCAGCCTTATTTTTGGCCAAAATCTCTGGAATTTTCCATATATCTCATGTAAAATTCAACTCTAGATCAACATTTGTGGGTCAAAGTATTACACAGTACATGAATGTTACAATGAGGAAATGAATACTTTTTTCGTGCTATTGTGATTTGATGTACAATTCACACCAATTTGGTGCAGAAGTTTAAGATGCATAACCAACCTTGTGGAATATAGTCAATTACCTAGTTGAGGTTTCGAAATACTTCATTTTGAGTAAAAATGCCCTCCAGAAAAAAAACAAACAATACACAGCAGCATTTAAACTGAAAGTTATTGAGATTGCAGAGAAGACAACTAACTGTAGCAGTAAGAGAATTTTGTTTTTCAAAGAAACTTGAGAGAGACTGGAGAAAGATTTTAAACCAACTTCGGACAATGCAAAAACAAAGCTGTACCAGAGGTAAACATGGTAAGTGGGTGCTTGAAAATTGTCAAAAATGGAAAATGTGTTAGTTGTGAAGCCATCCGAATCCATGCAAGAAACAAATCAAAGGAGGATGGAATTTTGGATTTTAAGGCAGGTGCTGGATGGTGCACAAGATTCATGAGAAGGCATGACTTAGTACTATGGCACAGAAGTATGACTGCACAAAAGCTGCCTGCTGAACTAGAGGATAAGATATTACAGTTTCACCAGTTTGTAATCAGAAATCGGCAGAAGGAAGGCTGCAAGTTATCATGCGAGGGAAACATGACAAAACACCTATTACTCTCGACATGCCAGAGAATTGAACTGCGAACCAAAAAGGAGAAAAAAAACTAGTATTGGTGAAAACCACTGGCCATGAGAAAAGCAGGTTTACTTTATTTCTTTCTTGTATGGCAGGTGGCACTAAATTAAGACTGATGGCTGTTTTTAAGAGAAAAATTTTGCCAAAGCAGAGACTTCCAAAAGGAATTGTCATCCATATGCATCCACAAGGCTGGATGGTTGAAGGTGATGTACAGAATAGATAAAGGAAATTTGGAATTTCCGACCTGGTGGACTACACAAGAAAAGTTTGCTCGTCTGGGACCAGTTTAGATTATATCTAGCGAAGAGTGTTGTTGATAACATCTGATCACATAACACTGATGTAGTTATAATTCCCAGGAGACTTACAAGTGTTTTGCAACCAACAGCTGTTAGTATCAATAAGCCATTTGAGGACATGATGAGAATGAAGTGAAATAACTGGATGCACGATGGAGAAAAAACACACAAAAAGAGGTAGAATGCAGGCTCCACCACTGCCACTGATCTCTGAATGGATCATTGATTCATGGATGGAAATAAAAGCTTACACTATTTTCAAATCATTCAAGAAATGTGCAATTTCGAATGTATTGCACGATACAGAGAACGATTATGAAGAAAGAGAAGTGAATGATGTGCGACCACTAACTACGGACAGCGAAGCTGAAGAGGATCCAGACAATGATATCATTCATCCTGATGGTTATGAAGCTTTAGTTGGTGCTGAAGATGTTGGAAGTGTGATTTTGCAGGATTTTAATGAACTTTTGTATTTGACATGTTTAATTTAAGATGTACCATGTAATTGAGATTTAAAGCTATATTATATTTCTACTTCACTGTTTGTATGTATAAATAAAAGCTTACTAATTCATTTTTGTTTCGATTGTCTTTATCCAGTAATTACTCATAAGTGGTTGTGTTTACTTTCTTTATTCGTTCAGAGATCATTTGGGCTTCTGTTAATGATACAGTATTTCAGACTGTAGCATGAATTTCAGCCTCTCAAATGTAGTATCCCTATAACAGTCGAGCTCATAAATTTAACCCTAAAAAATTTGACTAATGCATAGTAGTTGTCAGCATAACTGTTTGAACAGTCTGGATTCTGTAACAAATGCTGTCCAATTGAAGTGGAAAGGCATCAGGTGGGTCACCCCACTTGAAGCCCTTAAGTGGGCAATTAAGCAGACTACATAATCTCAGAATGAATGAGCATCAATTTAAGTCTAAATGAGGAAGAATGTCTTCTGAGAGTTGTGAGTCTTTATAACTCCTTGCCACAGAGAGCTGTGGGAGTACAATCCTTACATATATTTAAGGTGGAGATAAATTCTTGATCAGTAGGAGAAAATGCAGGCAATTGGGCGTGGGAATTTCTGATTACATGAACCTATTGAATAGCGGAACAGGCTCGAGGGGGCAAACGGCCTGCTCCTGTTCCTAGATCTTATAGTCTCGTCCCACTACTGCTCCAAGATAACAGGTGGTGTGAAAGATCTCTGCCCAGCCTGTAGCCCAATAGGTCTAACACTGAGTTGGGCAGTGAAAGGAGTGGATGTCTTCCTCAGGCTCCTCTAAAAACCAGCCATTTGCCTTGCCATGTCCACCAGTAAATGCCACTCCCTGCCCTAACTGCAGAATCTGTAGCAGCCATCCCTCCTGCTTGGTCCTGCCAGTATGCAGCACTGTTGGTCACTGACTGGTTGATAGCTCTATAAGGGATGACCTCCTGCATTAAAGGGCCATCACCTGAAAAATTAAAGGGGCTGAACCGGCTAAGTGGATGTCAGCTTACATTGACATTTACCGTCAGATGCACAAAGCTCACCTCAGTGGGCAATAAAGCCCAAGGATTTGCTGCAGTGAATAGCATACAGGCATTTAAGGGAAAGGTAGATAATTATATGAAAAAGAAAGAAACAAATGGAAATCTAATAAAATTAGATGAAGAAGCATTGGTGAGTAGCTCATGTGGATTATTAACACTGTATCCACCAGTTGCGCTGAATAGACTGATTCCTAAATTTTTATTTACAACCATGTAAGTAATGGTGCTTTTCTAAACATTATGGATTTCGTATGGTACTATATGTAAGGCAGGAGATGATCTGGCAGAAAAGTGGTTTACATTTCTTTTGGGAGACACAAACAATCCCAAGAAATCTTAAGGTTTGCGTTTTTCATATTGACATTCCGAGCTGATAAATTGGCAGCTTAGACCCTCTTATTGTGACTAGAGTAACAAATGGCTTCAAGCCAGAGGTTAATTAACAGATAATCTGGAGAGAAGTGATGGACAAAGTGGGGGAGGTCACCTGTAATTTCTTCATTGGTTTAAAGGGATTGAATAGATTAATGCAAGGTTAAGAAGAACTTAGCCTCCAGGAAGAAAGTAGATGAATGGGTAATCAGTGGCAGTGGGCAGTCTTTGTCAGGCAACGGACTAATCCTCAAATGGACAACGATCAGGGAAAGCAGTCCCTTTTAAGCAGAAGTTTACCACCACAAGCTACAGACATTCACTGCACCAGATATCTATTTGTCCTCAGAGGTCAGTAACCCACTCTCACTGGTCAGGGTTGTATGCTTTACCTGTCTACTTAGATTATGCATATCTAAATTGTTGCTTAATAAATTTAAAAAGCTATCTAAAACTCTTGAGGTCTCATTTGCTGACTTGAGTTAAAGTGACTGGCTTACCTGAGGAAAAGAAAACATACAAGTCAAACTCTTCCTTTCTCTACAAAGATATGAGGGAGGAGCTGGCTGGTGTTTATTGGAAGGGGAGCCTAGCAGGGAAGATGTTGGAGCAGCAATGGCAGGAGTTTCTGGGGGTAATTCAGGAGGCTCAGCTGAATTTCATCCCAAGGAAGAAGGAACATACAAAGGAGAAGATGAGGCAATCACGGCTGACAAGGGAAGTCAGGGTCAGCAAAAAAGCAAAACAAAAAAGAAAATGTGTGAAGATTAGTAGGAAGCCAGAGGATTGAGAAGCCTTTTAAAACCAGCAGAGGACAACTAAAAGCAATAAAACAGGGAAAGAAGATGTTGTATGATTTTCTTTTAAATCTAAAAGGGTAAGAGAGAGAGAGGTAAGTGGACATTTGTCAACTGGAAAAAGAGGCTGAAGAAGTAGTATTAGGGAAGAAAGAACTGGCAGAGGAACTGAGCATGTACTTTGCATCAGTTTTCACAGTGGAAGATACCAGCAGCAGACCAGAATTTCAGAAGTGTCAGAGGCAAAGGTGAATCTGGTGGCCATCCCTAAAGAGAAGGTGCTGGGGAACCTTACAAGTCTGATGGTGGATAAAACACATGGACCAGATGGACTGGTCCATTTACTGTGGAAAAGGATATGGAAGATATAGAATGTAGGGAAATAGATGGTGACGCCTTGAAAAATGTCCATATTACACGGTGGCACAGTAGTTAGCACTGCTGCCTCACAGCGCTAGAGACCCAAGTCCAATTCCCGCCTCAGGCTACTGTCTGTGTGGAGTTTGCACATTCTCCCCCTGTCTGCATGGGTTTCTTCCGGGTGCTCCGGTTTCCTCCCACAGTCACAAAGATATGCAGGTCAGGTGAAATTGGCCGTGGTAAACTGCCCATAGTGTTAGGTGCATTAGTCAGAGAGAAATGGGTCTGGGTGGGTTACTCTTCAGAGGGTCGGTGTGGACTAGTTGGGCCGAAGGGCCTGTTTCCACACTGGAGGGAATCTAATCTAATCTAATCTACTCTACAGAGGATGAACTACTGGATGTCTTGAAACACAAAGGTGGATAAATCCCCAGGACCTGATCGGGTGTACTCTAGAACTCTGTGGGAAACTAGAGCAGTGATTGCTGGGCCTCTTGCTGAAATATTTGTATCATCGATAGTCACAGGTGAGGTGCCGGAAGACTGGAGGTTGGCTAATGTGGTGCCACTGTATAAGAAGGGTAGTAAGGACAAGCCAGGGAACTATAGACCGGTGAGCCTGACGTCGGTGGTGGGCAAGTTGTTGGAGGGAATCCTGCGGGACAGGATGTACATGTATTTGGAAAGGCAAGGACTGATTAGGAATAGTCAACATGGCTTTTTGCGTGGGAAATCATGTCTCACAAACTTGATGGAGTTTTTTGAAGAAGTAACAAAGAGGATTGATGATGGCAGAGCGGTAAATGCGATCTACATGGAGAGAAGTGGCAGATGGAGTTTAATTCAGATAAATGCGAGGTGCTACATTTTGGGAAAGCAAATCTTAGCAGGACTTATGCACTTAATGGTAAGGTCCTAGGGAGTGTTGCTGAACAAAGAGACCTTGGAGTGCAGGTTCATAGCTCCTTGAAAGTGGAGTTGCAGGTAGATAGGATAGTGAAAAAAGTGTTTGATACGCTTTCCTTTATTGGTCAGAGTATTGAGTACAGGAATTGGGAGGTCATGTTGCGGCTGTACAGGACATTGGTTAGACCACTGTTGGAATATTGCATGCAATTCTGGTCTCCTTGCTATCGGAAAGATGTTTTGGAACTTGAAGGAGTTTAGAAAAGATTTACAAGGATGTTGCCAGGGTTGGAGGATTTGAGCTATAGGGAGAGGCTGAACAGGCCGAGGCTGTTTTCCCTGGAGCGTCAGAGGCTGAGGGGTGACCTGATAGAGGTTTACAAAATTATGAGGGGCGTGGATAGGATAAATAGACAAAGTCTTTTCCCTGGGGTCAGGGAATCCAGAACTAGAGGATTTAGGGTGAGAGTGGAAAGACAAAAAAAAGACCTAAGGGGCAACGTTTTCACACAGAGGGTGGTACATGTATGGAATGAGCTGCCAGAGGAAGTGGTGGAGGCTGGTACAATTGCAACATTTAAAAAGGTATTTGGGTAGGTATATGAATAGGAAGGGTTTGAAGGGATATGGGCAGGTGCTGGCAGGTGGGACTAGATTGGGTTGGGATATCTGATCAGCATGGATGGGTTGAACCGAAGGGTCTGTGTCCATGCTGTACATCTCTATGACTACTACCTGAAGTTCTGAAGAGATAGAAGAGGACATTGTAAAGCCATTGGTGGTGATCTTTCAAGAATCATTGGTGTCAAGGAGATTGCTGAGGCTTGGAAAATGGCCTGTTTAAGAAAGGAGGCAGGCTGAAGACAGGAAACTATAGGCCAGTTAGTCTGAACCCGGTTGTTAGTAACACTTGAGTCCATCATTAATGTTGAGATTGTGGAGTGTGTAGTAAAGAGCTGAGCCAGCATGGCTTTGTCAAGGGGAGGTCATGCCTGATAAATCCATTAGAATTCTTTGAGGTAATGAGCAAGTTTAGACAAGGAGAGCTCGTGGATGTGATCTATTTGCATTTGCAGAAGGCCTTTGACAAAGAGGTTGCTGAGTGAGATAACAGCCCATGATATTAGAGGCAAGGTACTGGAAAGGATAGCAGATTGGCTGACTGGCAGAAAGCAAAAAGAGTAGGGAAAACAATCTTTTTCAGGTTGGCAACTGGTGACTAGTAAGGTTCAGCAGGGGTAAGTGTTGGAACGCAATGCGTTAATGATCTGGACAAAGAAACTAAGGGCATTGTCTCCATGTTTACAGATGACACAAAGATAGGTGGAGGGACAGGCAGTGTTGAGGAACTGGGAAGGCTGCAGACGGACTTGAGCAGGCTAGGAGAGTGGGTAAAGAAGTGGGCAAATGGAATATAATGTGGGGAAGTGTCAGGCAGGCACAGGGAGAATGTGCAAACTCCACACAGACGGTCGCCTGAGGTTGGAATCAAATATTGTGAACAGTTTGGGACCCAGGTTCTGAGGAAAAATATGCTGGCTTGGAGGTTTATAGGAATCATCCAGGGGATGAAGGGGCTGTCATATGAGGAGTACTTGATGATTCTGGGTCTGTACTCAGTGGGGTTTCGAAGGAGGAGGGGCTGGATCTTGCAGAATACTGAGAGGCCTGGATAGAGTTGATGTGGAGAAAATGTTGTTTCCACTAATAAGAAAGACTAGTACGTGCTGGCATAGTCTGAGTGAAGAGATGACCCTTTAGAATGGAGATGAGGAGGTAAACCTTCAGCCAGCGAATGGTTAATCTAGGGAACTCAATGCCGCAGTGGGCTGCAGAGTGTCATTGAATGTATTTAAGATAGGTTCTTGATTGGTAAGGGGATGAAGAGTTACAGCGAGAAGGCAAGAGAATGGGGTTGAGAAACGTATTGGCCACGATTAAATGGCATAGCAGACTCAAATGGGTTGAATGGTCTAATTCTGCTCCTATATCTTATGCTCTTCATCCAGTCTTTCATTCCTTCAATTTCTCTTTCTCCATTGGATTTATCATTGAACTGACTCACTCTAACTCACTCTCCTTCTCAAGTTTATATTTCAATTCTTTAACCTCATTATTGAAGGAGAAATTACCAGAATTTCTTTGGAGCTGTAGGGTGTGGGAATATGTGGAACTAACAGACATGCTGGAAGATGGTCTTGCTACTACAAAAGCTGGGCCATTATTTTCTACAACTAAAGAATGCTGTAATTAGTGCTCCAGCCAGAGTAAGGAGCCCTTGAACAGTACACCTGTATTTAAAATGAGTCTATTCTTATGATTCAGGAGGAGAAATTAAATATAACAAGAAAAAGATGTGTTTTAACAGCAAAAGATGAAGTACAATCTGCCAAGATCTGTGAAAGCAGAGATGCCATCTGAAGAAAAAGAACAGGAATTAGCCAATTGTCTAAATTAAACCACAAGTTTGGAAATAATGCAAATGTAACAACCTTTGTTTAGAAATGTTCTTTTTTGCTAACATGCATCCTGACCCAGAACTGTGCACATGGATTTCAGTGTAAATAGAATTAGCCCACACTCTATACCCTGGATTCTGGATTAGTGGTGCTGGAAGAGCACAGCAGTTCAGGCAGCATCCGAGGAGCAGTAAAATTGACGTTTCAGGCAAAAGCCCTTCATCAGGAATAAAGGCAGAGAGCCTGAAGGGTGGAGAGATAAACTAGAGGAGGGTGGGGGTGGGGAGAAAGTAGCATAGAGTACAATAGGTGAGTGGGGGAGGGGATGAAGGTGATAGGTCAGGGAGGAGGGTGGAGTGGATAGATGTAAACCCTGTTCACAGAGTGTCACTAAGGGCCTTGCTTACCAGCTGCCAGGAACAATACAATTCAAGAATGAACTTTCACATTCCCAGCTCTCTGAAAGGAGCTTCCACTCAGTATGTCTCAAATCAAGAACTGAGAATAGAGAAGAACAGGTTTAAAAGAAAAAACACAGGGATACATACTTTGTTTCTAAAATTCTGAAGTTTAAAAATGTGGAGAGCTAAATACTTGCTAAAATCTTCAGTCACAGCCCGAGTCAAAACATGCAAAATGTGTGAGGTGACTACTTCACCCATCTGCTCATTCAAGTTAAAAATATATTTTGCACACTTTACAAAAAGAAAGGGAATCAGTATCTCTCGCTCCCCTCTTCCACATTTGTTGCAAACATGTATGCCAAATGTTGGCACAGAGAGACATCATGCTCATGTCTAAACAGGAGTTACGAGCAGAGTCGGCCATTTGGCCCCTTCAACACGTTCCTCCTTACGCCCTTTTCTTTATCTCATCAGCAAATTTAATAGACACACCCTTGGTTCTTTCATCCAAGCCATTTATGTAAAAAGGTTAAGACCCCAGCATTGGTGCCTGTGGAACACCATTTGTTGCATCTTGCCAACCAAAAAACAGACCCATTTATGCCATCTGCTTCCTATTAGCTAAGCAATCAGCGACACCATTAGATTATTTTTCTGCAAATTGAAATACAGTACAGTAGCAAGTGATAGACGGAGCAAGGCAATCCCACAAGCAATGGATCAGATCTAAACTCTGCAGTCCTGCCACATCCAGTCGTGGATGGTTGTAGACGATTAAACAACTCACTGGAAGAGGAGGCTACACAAATGTCCCCATCCTTAATGGTGGAAAAATAAGGCTGAAGCTTTTGCAGCAATCTTCAGCCAGAAGTGCCAAGTCAATGATCCATCTCAGCCTCCTCCAGGGGTCGCCTGCATTATGGGTATCAATTGATTCACTCCACGTGATATTAAGAAACGGTTGGAGACACTGGATGCTGCAAAGACTGCGGACCCTGACAACTTTCCAGCAATAGTACTGAAGACTTGTGCTCCAGAACTTGCTGCTCCCCTTGCCAAGCTGTTCCAGTACAGTTACATCACTGGAATCTACCTGACAATGTGAAAAATTGCCCAGGTATGTCCTATACATAAAAAGCAGGACGAATCCAACCCGGCCAATTACCACCCCATCAGTCTACTCTCCATCATCAGTAAAGTGATGGAAGGTGTCATAGACAGTGCTATCAAGCAGCATCTGCTCAGCAATAACCTGCTCAGAGGCACCTAGTTTGGGTTCTGCCAGAACCACTCAGCTCCTGACCTCATTGCAGCCTTGATTCAAATATGGACAAAACGAGCTGAATTTCAGAGGGGAGGTGAAAGTGACAGCCCTTGATATCAAGGCTGCATTTCACCAAATGTGGTATCAAGGAACCCTCGCAAAACTGGAATCAATGGGAATCCAGAGGCAAACTCTCCAGTGGTTGGAGTCATATCTATCCCATAGGAAGATAGTCGTGGTTGTTGGATGTCAATCATCTCAGCTTCAGGACATCTCTGCAGGAGTTCCTCAGGGTAGTGCCTAACCATCTTTAGCTGCTTCATCAATGACCTTCCTTCCATCATAAAGGTCAGAAGTGGGAATGTTCGCAGATGATTACACAATGTTCAGCATTATTCGCGACTCCACAGAGACTGAAGTAGTCCTTGTTCAAATGTAACAAGATCTGGACAATTTCCAGGCTTGGCCTGACAAGTGGCAAATAACATTCATGCCACACAAATGCCAGGCTATGACCATCACCAATAAAAGTCAGTCTAACTACTGCACCTTGACATTCAACAGTGTTACCATCATTGAATCCCCCACTATCTTGAGATTATCATTGACCAACAACTTAACTGGACTCACTATATAAACAGTGGCTGCAAGAGCAGGTCAAAGGCTAGGAATATTGCAGCAAGTAACTTATCTCCTGACTTCCCAAAGCCTGGCCACCATCTATAAGGCACAAGGCAGGAGTGTAATAGAATACTCCCCACTTGCCTGGATGTGTGCAGCCCCAACAACACTCTAAGCTTGACACCATCCAGATCAAAGCAGCAAACCTGATTGGCACTACACCCACAAGTACTGCTTTCATAGAATCCCTAGTGGGGGAGCAGGCCATTCGGTCTGAGTCAACACCGGCCCTCTGAAGAGCATCCCACCCTGACCCATCCCTTACCCATGTAACACTGCATTTCCCATGGCTAATCCACCTACCCTGAACATCCCTGGACGCTATGGGCAATTTAGCATGGGCAATCCACTTAACTTGCACATCTTTGGACTGAGAAAGGAAACCAGAGGAAACCCATGCAGATACTTGGGAAATGTGCAAACTCCACACAGAAAAATACCTGAGGCTGTAATTGAACCCAGGTCCCTGGTGTTGTGAGGCAGCAGTGCTAACCACCAAGCTGTCCCAAAATCCACTCCCTCCACCACCAATGCTCAGCAGCAGCAGTATGTACTATCTACAAGATGTACTGCAGAAATTCACCAAAGATCCTCAGACAGCTGCCTTCCAAACTCATGTCCGCTTTCATCTTAAAGAACAAGGGAAGCAGACATGTGGGAAGACCACCACCTTCAAGTTCACCTCCAAGCCACTCATCATCCTGATTTGAAAATATATCGCTGTTCCTTCACTGTCAGTGGGTTAAATTTCTGGAATCCCCTCCTTGATGGCATTGTGGGTAAACCCACAGCAGGTGGACTACTCGTGGTTCAAGGATGCAGCTCACCAAAACCTTCTCAAGTGCAACTAGGGACGGACAATAAATGCTGGCCAGCCAGTGATGCCCACAGCCCACAAATGAATAAAATTAAAAAACATCCAACGATACCCTTTATCCAGAGCATGCGTTAGTTCTGCAGAAAACTCCAATCATTTGGTTAAAATATGATTTCCCTTTTATAAAGCAGTGTTGACTCTGCCTGATTACCTTGACATTTTCCAAGCACCCTGCTATATCTTTAATAATAGCTTCTAATATTTTCCTTATGACAAATGAATACTGTACGATAGAGCCTGGGTTTAATTACAAACGTTTTACTCCTCCCTATACTGCCGTGCTTGTGGTCGATATAAAATGACCTGGCAGAAAAAGTGCAGTGTAAATCCTGCCAAATTTAATGCACAAGTACATACAGGGATGAAAATTAGGCTACAAGATTTTGGGCTGGAAATGGAGTCTGGAAACACTGAAGACTAAATCCAGAAGAGCATAGGTTGTGTTTATCACTATTTAACAGGGGACGGTCAGTAGATGCTTTGAAAAGCTGTAAATACTAAACAGGTCAGATAGTATCTGTGGGGAGAGAAAGAGTTAATGATATGGGTCAAGATGACATCTCATCAGAACCTGATCTGCACAGCATTTCCAGCAATTATTTATTTCAATGTTCCAGCATCAGCAGGATTTTTCTTCGGTGTTAAACTGAGAAAAACATTGCACATCACTGGTCTGCGTCAATGTTCATTACGTTACCCACAGAGGTATGGATTTGTCATGTTAATGAGAAAAGTCAAATAATTAATCACTCCTCAGGTACTGATTAACTTTAGGAGCTGGCTTATTTTCAGCAATAAAACACAAGTTATGAAGCACACATTACAGTAACCAACTGATGTCTGAGGGTCATAACGTTGTATACACACACCATATGGAGCTGTTACAAAGGTGAAATCTCTTAAGGCAAAATATATATATGTGCAAATCAGTGAGCACTCAGCAGAGTGGTGCTGGAGGGCAATAACTGACAGGAGTGAAGCTGTGCTGGGAGGTGGAATGAGTACAAATAAGTTTAAAATTATAAAAAAGGGTCTTCATTCCCCCAATATAAAAATCAGAAATACTAAAAAAGAGTCATACCAGGCTTGCAACATTAACTCTCTCTCTCAACAGACGCTGCCAGACCTGCTGCATTGCTTCAGCAATTTCTGTTTTTATTTCAGATCTCCAACATCTATTGTACTTCGCTTTTATTCCTAATCCCTAAAGGATATTCTGCATCTCAAGATGAAAAGTGGATGTCACTTTTGGCTGCGGTGCCCTACATGGAATGTACAGCATAGAAACAGAAATAGCTCCTTTGGCCTAATGTTCTATGCTGATGTTTATACTCCACACAGATCACATCCTATTTTTTTCCTCGAATTTTACCACTGTAACACTTTGCTGTTTGCACATTTAGCACACTTAAACTGCTCACATGCTGGAGAAGAGCTGTTTCCTACATATCTGTCCTCCGCAAGCAAGTTAGAGGAGAAAATGTGGTGAAAGACCATTATGTTGGAGAAGTACAAGTGAAGACAATATAATATGTCATTGAAACAAACTGGAAAATACTACAAGTCCAAAAACAATTAACTTTTGGAAAAGTCAGCCTCATTTGGGAAGTGGTGGAGGCTCGTTCAATTACAAAATTTAAAAGGCATCTGGATGGGTATGTGAAAAGGAGGGGTTTAGAAGGATATGCGCCCGGTGCTGGCAAATAGGACAAGATTAATTTAGGATATCTGGTCAGCATGGATGAGTTGGACCAAAGGATCTGTTTCTGTGCTGTCCACCTTTTTTTTAGATTAGATTAGATTACTTACAGTGTGGAAACAGGCCCTAAATAGGACAAGATTAATTTAGGATATCTGGTCAGCATGGATGAGTTGGACCAAAGGATCTGTTTCTGTGCTGTCCACCTCTATGACTATGACTATTTCAGACATGATACAATCTGAGCAGATGAATGGTGAAAATTAGACTCTACAGTGCATGTCAAGTAGACATTCCCCAAGAGCTTTAAAATGTGTTGGAGATCAGAAATGGCACGCGTGGATCAAATAGTGTTGGACTCTGCATTGGTACAGGTATTACTGCATGTGTAGTCAATAAGCATTGGAAATGTGCACAGCAGCAAGATCATGTTGTCAAATAGGCCTTGCATGCTGATTGACATCATTTTTGAGTTCAAACCTTCTAGTTGATATTTTCTCAATCTGCAGAGCTGACCAAATGTTCAACAATTGGAAGCACCTCTTACTCTTCCACTCCATCAGCATATCATTAACTATGGTGCTATGATTTCTTCTGACTATTCCATAAGTAGATAATGCTTCTGATGATTGTTTCAAATTACAAACACCCTTATGTGTGATTTTGCAATGCTGCAGGAACTTTTTGCACAAACCAGTTTTTCCCAGACATGGCATACAGTATGTTCATTCTCCAAGTTTGAGGCCACAGAGAGTTAGTCAAGCAGCTGGAAGGAAGAGAGGGCAGAGGAGGACTCTCAGCAGAAGGGCATGTCCACTGAGGGTTTTAAAGAGCAATTCTCCTACCAGAATTTTAGTGAGCAATAATATGAGCCGACTGTGCTTTGGTAAGGACAGTGACAATGAAAACTGCTGCTGCAGATACACTGCACTCTCAGACCACAACAAAGATGATGGGGAAATAGGTTGTTAAGGTCACCATGGAAATATGAACCTTTAAGGCATTTGGGTCTTTCCAGGTTGGAATTGAAGATGTTTGCAGCATCCTGCGGTTTTCTGCTCACCATAGCACATAATGAAGAACACCAAGGCTCTTTATTTAAAGAGCGCCAACTACTCATCATTCTTTATTGTTGGAGAAACAAGGACGAAGAGAAAATACTCAACTTCAATAAAATTGCAACTTTTCTTATGGTGCCACTGAATACACACATTGTTTTATGGGTGCCATTCTACCTATACTTGAACTAATGATGCAGATGATAAGTTGATACTGTGTGCTACCCCTGCATACAGTATACAGCATGTTTCTAGAAACAGCCTTGCTGCCACAGGAAATATAATGGAACAGACCACTGAGGTACTAATATGCCTCTGCTCCCCGGACTGCTCTGCAGTACATATTCAGTAGCACATGTGACAATATTCATGGTGGTCTGTAACATGTTGCACAACCTCAAATTGGGGGGAGCAGCCCTTCCCACCAACTATACAGCAACAGCTGAGGAGCAGCATCATAGAAAGAATGAGACTTAAATAGGTTTTTAATACCCAGGCTGTCCTTGAATAACTCTTCCAAGTGCAAGGCCAATTATCGCAATCCCAACATTTCATTGTTCAACAGAACCACACCTTACCTTCTTTGCAATACTAACCATCAGTTTCCTTTCGGCCACAAAGCTGAAATGAAATTGCATGCAAAAGGTCCTCTACATTTCCCCCAGTGTCCATCTTCTAAGAGTCTTTAGCTGACCTAAGACACCTGCTCTGGGATACTCCAATGGCAGCAGCATAGCTGGTGGTCAGTTCCTGACTTTCAGGGGTGAGCAAGCAAATGGCCTTAGAAGACAATGGATAGTACGAGAAGAGAGGGTCTATTGAAAGAATTTGAACAGTTAAATGCTAAATTGAAAACCAGAGCCTCAAGGTAATAATCGTTACCTCAGCCATGGGCAAACTGGCATAAGGTAAATCAAGAGAAAATTATGAGTGGCACGGTGGCTCAGTGGTTAGCACTGCTGCCTCACAGCACCAGGGTCCCAGGTTTGATTCCAGCCTCGGGTGACTATCTGTGTGGAGTTTGCTCATTCTCCCTGTGTCTGCGTGGGTTTCCTCAGGGTGCTCTAGTTTCCTCCCACAGTCCAAAGATGTGCAGGTCAGGTGACTTGGCCACGCTAAACTGCCCATAGGTGCATTGGTTACAGTGAAATGGGTCTGGGTGGGTTACTCTTCGGAGAGTCGGTGTGGACTGGTTGGGCCGAAGGGCCTGTTTCCACACTGTAGGGAATCTAATCTTAAATGCTTAACTCAAAGGTTGGTGTGAGTGGAATGGTTTTCAGTTTGTGGGGTACTAGCATCATTACTGGAGTAAAGTGGAGCTGTTCCAGTTAGGATAGGCTTCACTCAAACTGTGCTGAGATCAGTATCCTGGTAAAATCAAATAAATAGAGCTTCACAGTAACTGGAGGGAGGTGTGCAAGTTTGGGAGGAGGGAATTATAGACTTAATAAGTAAAAGGGTACAGCTGTATTTCAGGCCAGCTATTTGGATCATGATATCGATAGGACAGAAATGGACAGAGAGTGTATAAAGAAAAAAAATAGCAAACAGGCCAAATTAGTATCATATTTTTACTTAAGCATGTGGTATTTGGAACAAAATAATAATAAATTAATGATACAAGGAGAAGCTATTGCATATAATCGTCTAGCCATTACGGAGACATCATTACAAAAGGACATCAAAGCTGAGAACTAAATATTCAGGGCTATTGATTCTGGAAATGATAAGTTATGGTTGAGCAAAACTCTGTCTGTAACTTTTTTATAGAACAAAATCATAAAGTTCAAGAACCGTTGTAAGTGGAGGGAACCACTCACACACCAAACAGCATGATCTCTGAGGAAGGGATTACCTAGTTAAGAAAATGATGAGGAGGAATTTCACTCAAGAGGGGGGTGAATCTTTGGAATTATTTGACAAGACCATAGAGGCTGGGTCATTAAGTGTATTCAAGGTTGAGACTGACAGAATTTTAATCAGTAAAGAAATCAAGGGTTATATGGAAGAGGCAGGAAAATGGAGGTAAGAATTATCAGATCAGCAACGATCTCATTGACTGACAAAGCCGACTGACTGGGCTGAATGGCTTATCGCCACTCCTAAATAAGCTTTGACAAAGAGTCAGTTAGACTCGAAACGTCAGCTCTTTTCTCTCCTTACAGATGCTGCCAGACCTGCTGAGATTTTCCAGCATTTTCTCTTTTGGTATCTCCACTCCTATGTCTGATGGGCTTGTGCTTAGGGAGCCTCTGATGAGGGCTAGAGAACCAGGAAATAGTTTGCCAGGTACCTACTGCAAGTGAACGTAGGTGCCCATGATCATTGTGGGGACTAACAGATGCAGGACATATTGGTGAACTACCTGGGCAAAAATTGAGTTCAAAAGGCCACAAGAACAGAAAGGTCCCCGTTGTATCTCAGGGGTATAGTACGTGGTCACAGGAGCAGCTCTTCGAACTGATTTTTTTTAATCCAGCTGATTAAACATTCACAAAGTTCTGTATCATTTGCAATGCCTCAGATACACCAATAATCTGGCTGTATGTGTTTACCAGTTCTTGCTGCATTCAGGCTTTGGCTAATAAGTGGCCAGTAATATTCATGCCACACCAGTAACATCCAGGCAATGACCATCTCAAAACAGAAAGAACCAAACCATCTCTCTATGACAATCAATAGCATTACTATTGCTTGAATTCCCTACCATCAACATCACAGGTTACCATCGATTGGAAACTGAAATGAAACTGAAACATAAATATTTTGGCTACAAGGATAGGTCTGACACTGGGAATTATTTGGCAAAAGTGGAATATGAATTTAATAAATATCTGTCTCATAAAATACTCATAAAATGAGTCTAAATGATGATCATGAATCCATTGCCGATTATTGGAAAAGTCCATCTGGCTCACTAATGTCCTTTTGTGAAGGAAGCTTACATCCTTACCTGGTCTGGCCTAACTGTGACTCCAAACCCACAACAATGTGGCTGTCCAGAGGGCAGTTTAAGAGTCAATTAGGGATTAAACCTAACACATGTAGTAGAATAGCACATGACCTGGAACCTCAGTCTTGCTGATAACCAAGCCAGTTGAGCTTTGTTTCACTGGGGCTCCTTCAGGCCTTACTTGGTCAAATGCTGCCTCCCGTTGTGTCTGGTATTCAGTTCATATCCATTCCTGAACCGAAGCTGTGACAACAGCTGAATTTGAGTGATTCTGGTAAAACCGGAACTAAGCAATTTGTTTTGGAACCATGCCATTAACAGTACAAGATGTTACATAAATTTGTTTTTCTTTTGCATATACTTTAGCCATTTGTGAAAACAAGAAAAGTTTGCACAACTTAGCTGCTTTCCCAGATGAAAAGCTAATACACCATGCCAATACAAGTTTTTGCTACTGCTGTTGGGGAGGTTTTAAACTAATATGGCAGGGGGCTGGGAATCAGAAAAGAAGACTCGTAGACAGTGAGGTGGAAACTAGAGACTGTAAGGATCGTGAAGTTAGCATTACCAAGGGGAGGAGTAGGCAGACAGCAGATGAACACAAAAGAACTGGCAGCCTGAAATGCATCTACTTTAATGCAAGGAGTATAGTGGGTAAGGCAGATTAACTTAGGGCTTGGATTGGTGCCTGGGAGTATGATGTTATTCTGATCACAGAGTCTTGGTTGAAGGAAGGGCATGATTGACAACTAAATGTTCCATGATATAGATGCTTCAGACAGGACAGAGTGGGAAGTAAAAAGTTGGTAGGGAGGGAGGAGTTGCATTGCTGATCAGGGATGATATCACAGTTGTGCTAAAGGAGGACACTAAGGAGGGCTTGAGCTGTGAGGCATTATGAGTAGAGCTGAAAAATAAGCAGGGTGCAGTTACATTGTTGGGGCTGTACTACAAACCTTCCAACAGTGAGTGTGAGGTAGAAGAACAAATAGATAAACAGATTATGGAAAGATGTAGAGGCAACAGGGTGGTGATGATTTTAATTTTCCCAACATTGATTGGGATACGCTTAGTGTCAGAGGTCTGGATGGGGTAGAACTTGTAAGAAGGGTCCAGGAGAGTTTTCTAGAGCAGTAGGTCAATAGTCTGACGAGGGAAGGAGCCATATTGGACATGGTGTTGGGGAATGAGCCAGGCCAGTTGGTAGAAGTTGCAGCGGGGGATTTCTTTGGGAATAGTGACCACAATTTTGTAAGTTTTAGAATACTTGTAGATAAGAGTGGTATGAAAGGAAATGTACTAAACTGGGCCAAGGCCAATTATATCAAAATTCGGCAGGAGCTGGGAAATGTGAATTGGGAGCAGTTATTTGAAGGGAAGTCCACATTTGATATGTGGGAGGCTTTCAAAGATAGGTTGAAGATATTGCAGGAGAGGCATGTCCCTTTGAAAACAGGGATAGGAAAGGCAAGATTCGTGAACTGTGGATGACGGGAGAAATCGTGCAACTAGCCAAGAGGAAACGGGAAGGATACATAAGGTCCAGGCAGCTAAGAACAGAATGGGCCTTGGAGGAATATTGGGAGAGTAGGACCAATTTTAAATGAGGAATCAACAGGCTAAAAGGGGTCGTAAAATAACTTTAGTGAGTAGAATTAAGGAGAATCCCAAGGTCTTTTATTCAGATGTAAGAAGCAAGAGGGTAACTAGAGAAAGGGTTGGTCTACTAAAGGATAAGGAAGGAAGGTTGTGTCAAACCTGAGAAAATGGGTGAGATTCTGAATGATTACTTTGCATCAGTGTTCACTGAGGAGAGGGACATGATGAATGTTGAGATTAGAGATAGAAGTTTGTTACTCTGGATCACGTTGACATAAGGAGGGAAGATGTGTTGGGTCGGCTAAAGAATATTAAGGTGGACAAACCCCCGGGACCGAATGGGATCTATCCCAGGTTGCTGAGGGAGGCGAGAGAGGAAATAGCTGGGGCCCTGACAGATATCTTTGTAGCACCCTTAGGCACAAGTGAAGTGCCGTTGGACTGGAAGGCTGCTAATGTGACTCCCTGTACAAGGGTGGTAGGGATATTCCAGGTAACTACAGACCAATGAGCCCGATGTCATTGGTGGCAAAGTTGCTGGAGAAGGTACTGAGGAATAAAATCTATTTATATTTGGAAAAGAATGGGCTTATCAGTGATATGGTTTTGTGCGGGAGAGATCGTGCCTTACCAACTTAATAGAGTTCTTTGGGGAAGTGACCAAGTTGATAGATGAAGGAAGGGCTGTAGATGTCATATACATGGACTTTTGTAAGGCGTTTGATAAGCTCCCCATCGTAGACTAATGGAGAAAGTGAAGTCACATGGTGTGCCATGTGTTCTAGCTAGATAAAGAACTGGTTGAACAACAGGAAATAGAGAGTAGTAGTTGAAGGAGTTTCTCGAAATAGAGAAGGGTGACCAGTGGTGTTCCACAGGGGTCAGTGTTGGGGCCACTGTTGTTTGTAATATACAGTACAAAAATGATCTGGAAGAGTGCACTGTTGGTACGATGAGTAAGTTTGCAGATGATATGAAGATTGGTGGAGTAGCACAAAGCTTGGGGAACAGTCAAAGAATACAGGAGAATATAGGTAGATTGGACAGTTGGGTGGAGAAATGGCAGATAGACTTCAATCCAGGCAAATGGGAGGTGATGCATTTGGGAAGTCTAATTCTAAAGCGAACTATACTGCAAACGGAAGAGCCTTGGGAAAAGTTGATGAACAGAGGGATCTGGGAGTTCAGGTCCATTGTACCCTGAAGGTGGCTTCACAGGTGGATAGAGTGGTCAAGAAGGCATGTAGTATGCTTGCCTTCATATGACGGGGTATTGAGTATAAGAGCTGGTAGGTCATGTTAAAGTTGTACAAGACTTTGGCTCGGCTGCATTTAGAATACTGTGTATAGTTCTGGGCGCCACATTACCAAAAGGATGTGGACGCTTTGGAGAGGGTGCAGAAAAGGTTTACAAGGATGTTGCCTGGTATGGAAGGTGCTAGCTATGAAGAGAGGTTGAGTAGGTTAGGATTGTTTTCATTAGAAAAAAGGAGATTGAGGTCTACAAAATCATGAAGGGTATAGACAGGGTAGATAGAGATAAGCTTTCTCCCAGGGTGAGGGATTCAATAACGAGAAGTCATGCGTTCAAGGTGAGAGGTGAAAAGTTTAAGGGGGATACACATGGATTATACAGAGGGTGGTAGGTGCCTGGAACGCGTTGCCAGCAGAGGTTGTAGAGGCAGGTACAGTAGATTCATTTAAGGTGCATCTGAACAGATGCATGAGTAGGTAGGGTGCAGAGAAATACAGATGCTTAGGAATTGGGCGATAGGTTCAGACAGAGGATTTGGATCGGCTCAGGCTTGGAGGGCTGAAGGACCCATCCTTGGGCTGTAAATTTTCTTTGTTCTTCTTTAATACAAGGATGTTAAAATCGTAGTTGACAATAGGACATTATGGTTAATAAATTGAACTCAAGAAAATTGTCCAGATTGTTATATATGGAATTGGGTGATCAGATGTGGGTGGCACGGTGGCCCAGTGGCTAACACTGCAGCCTCACAGCACCAGGATCCCAGGTTCGATTCCAGCCTCGGGTGACTGTCTGTGTGGAGTTTGCACGTTCTCCCCATGCCTGCGTGGGTTTCTTCCAGGTGCTCCGGTTTCCTCCCACAGTCCAAAAATGTGCAGGTCAGGTGAATTGGCCATGCTAAATTGCCCATAATGTTAGGTGCATTAGTCAGAGGGAAATGGGTCTGGGTGGGTTACTCTTCAGAGGGTTGGTGTGGACTGGTTGGGCTGAAGGGCCTCTTTCCACACTGTGGTAATCTAATTTAATCTCTGGAAGGCAAGAGGTCTTGTAAAATAGTCTGGAGAAGGTATTGGGATAGGAGCTGGATACTCACCAACAACAAGAACTAATGGGATAGAGACACGAGTTCCAATTAAACTAATGATGAGTCACTTCCTGTCATACTAGTACTTTTCTGGTGTCGGGATGAATGACTTCTGCAAGAAGAGAATGCCAGGTAAGCACTTGGCAGCCTTCCATCATGCTTTTTCCATTTGTTTATTGGATGTGGGTGTTGCTGGGTAAGCCAACATTTATTGCTCATTTCTAACTGCCCTCAAGAAAACAACAGTAAGCTGCTTTTTGGACCACTGAAGTCCCGTACTGAGAGAACAACCTGCACTTTCATGGAGGGACTGTCTAGAATTTAAACTCCACGGAGTAAGAAATGGCCGATATATTTCCAAGTCAGGAAAAGAGTGTGGCTTGGAGGGGAATTTGCAGGTGGTGGCATTCCCAGGTATCTGCTGCCCTTATCCTTCTAGATGGTAAGAAGTAGCAAGTTTGGCAATAGTTTTGCAACCGTTATTATTCATTCTAAGCATTAACCCTTGCCTGACCTGAATAAACAAGCTCCCCAGTGATAAATTTGCTTTATTCATTAATTTTGAAGAGTTTAAGTCAGTATTGTGGGAGAAAGCCTACTTCACACATTGTGTACACACTTCTAGAATTACCATGGAACCAAATCAGTCATATCCTTATAACAAAAGCAGGATATTTAAATCATATTTAGGAAATTTGAATATTGTTTAACTTAGTGGGCGGCACGGTGGCACAGTGGTTAGCATTGCTGCCTCACAGCGCCAGAGACCCGGGTTCAATTCGCACCTCAGGCTACTGTCTGCGTGGAGTTTGCACATTCTCCCAGTGTCTGCGTGGGTTTCCTCTGGGTGCTTCAGTTTCCTCCCACAGTTCAAAGATGTGCAGGTTAGGTGAACTGGCCATGCTAAATTGTCCGTAGTGTTAGGTGAAGGGATAAATATAGGGGAATGGGTCTGGGTGGGTTGCATTTTGGAGGGTCAGTGTGGACTTGTTGGGCCGAAGAGCCTGTTTCCACACTGTAAGCAATCTAATCTAATCTAAGGAAGTTGCCTGGTGTGTGAGGAGGAGGGGAGAAAGAAGTTGTGAACCCATTTTCAGATGGTGTGCTTCATCTCTGACATTTCCACACACTTCTTTAAGTTTCTACTGATTTAAGATGTGCTGTAAATTTTTTAACCATTCACATTTCACAAAATTGGGTTTATTCTACTTTTATTTCTTCCTTTTTGCTTAATTCCTCTTCACCTAAAACTAGTAACTCAAGTGAAGTGCCAGTCCAGTGATATAAGCAACTGTCCAATTTTCATTCATGGTGCTGGGAAGTGACCTTTTCCACCAGACATATTACCACAAGAAATTGAAACCGGATTGAAAAAATTTCCACATGTATTCCTTTAGGAGATAGACAGTGATCAGTGGAGGAACCTTGTTCAAGCTTTCTAAACATGAGACTAGGAACTGATGCCAGCAGGAGTGCTCTAATGCAGTCAACAAGTTTGGTATTGGGGTGGGGGGAATGCCAAGCGCCAGGTCTGTATGAGTCATTCTCACATAATACAGTAGAATCAATTAATCTGTGAGCTGAAGGCACAATAGCACAGTAGTCATGTTAGTGAACAATACCTGAACTAATGGGACAGAGACACAAGTTCAAATCCTAGCACAACAGCAATGCAATTTATGTTCTGTTAATTAAATAAATCTGGAATAAAAAGCAAACATCAATAATGGTAATCACGTAAGACATGAAAGCTCATCTGGTTGACTTTAACGGAAATAAACTGACCACTGGTATGGTCTATGTCTCCAGACCACAGAAATGTGGTTGACGTTTGACAGCTCTCGGCAATGGCCCAGAAAGCCATTCAGCTGTATACAGAGAACCAAGAACTATTGCCATATCTTGTGAGTGAATATGAAAACATCACTCAACAACTGAGGGGTTTCTTTTGCTGTGCTGCTCATGCCGTTTGAGACTTGATGGAAATTTCTTACCTGGAAAAATCCAGCATACGCTACTCATACCTTTCCAACTATTGAAAGGCCAATAATTTGTGAAGATTGCAACCAGCAAAAATCTTGGGATTTCCAAACACTAAATTATAATTTAACAGGCCTGGATGCAAATTAAAAACCAAAATGTTCTGGACAGAAAAGGGAGCAGTAATGTTCACTAGCCATTTGAATATGCCAGGGAGAAAGTGAGGACTGCGGATGCTGGAGACCAAAGTTGAAGAGTGTGGTGCTGGAAAAGTACAGCAGGTCAGGCAGCATCCGAGGAGCAGGAGAATCGATATATTGAGCATAAGCTCTTCATCAAGAATACACCATCTTGCTGTCACGCTCACTAATTTCTGTCCTAGGCTTGCTGAACATTCCAGTGAAGCCTTGTGCTAACTGAAGGAATGGCACTTCATTTTCATTTAGGCACTTTATAGCCTTCAGGTCTCAACATTGAAAACTCTGTCCTCAATTGTGACCCCTGCGTTCCTCCCAAATAACCTTCCACTAATAATCAACCAGTACCAAGCTCTTTGCTTTTTGATCTGTAATACTTACAGTTTCCAATCTCCCTCACCCTCTAAATTTCCCTTCCGTTGACCTGCTGTTCCCATTTTTGTACAGCACAAAACCCAATTTTCCTCCTCTCTCATCAACCACAGTTAAGAGTCATACTGAACTTGAAATGTTAACTGTTTCTCTCTCAATAGATGCTGTAAAACCTGCTGACTTCTTCCATCACACTTTTGTCAGGTCTCCAACATTTGTAATACTTTGCCTTTACAAAATAAAACTTCATTTTTTTCAACAGAGAATCAATTTTCAAAAGGGTCTTTCTCTTTACCTAACGCCATGGTGCAAGTTCCTTATTCAAAACCAAAAAAAAGCTCAAAATACAATCCAGCAACATTTCTGTACATTTACAAAGAAGGATCAACATCAGAGCAATTGTTGTAAATTGTCTCTATTCGCTCTTGTGTACAAGAGCCTTGAAGAAGAAAAGTCTCAAATGTTGCAAGAAATGTACCTTATAGCAAAACTAACTATAACTGCTGGTGCCCAAAACCATGGTGATATAAATGTACAGTCACTATTCTGACCATGAACTGATGCATCAATCCAAGAGCTGTTCATTTCCAAACCAGACAGCTCATAGCTGCTGTTAGCTTTGATTTCTCCATGTCTTCACCAAACTGATCTGATCCATGTAGCACACCAACTGTTCATTTAAGCCCCTCCCATTTTCATGTCTTTCAGCATGGTCTCTCAGGTCATACAGTCATAGAACTGTCCAACATAGAAACAGACTCTTCAGTCCAACTCATCCATGCCGACCAGATATTCCAAATTAATCTAGCCCCAATTGCCAGCATTTGGCCTGTATCCCTCTAAACCCTGTCTATTCATACACCCATCCAAATGCCTTTTAAATGTAATTGTACCAGCTCCTACCACTTCCTCTGGCAGCTCATTCCATACACACCACCCTTTGTGTGAAAAAGTTGTCCCTTAAGTCCCTTTTAAATTTTCCCCCTCACCTTAAACCTAAGCCCTCTAGTTTTGGACTCTCCCACACTGGAGGAAAAGACCTTGGATATTCACCGCATCCATGCTCCACATGATTTTATAAACCTTTATAAAGTCACCCCTTAGTCTCCAATGCTCCATGGAAAATAGCCCCAGACTACTCAGCCTTTCCCTGTAGCTCAAACTCTCCAACCCTGGCAACATCCATGTAAACCTTTTCTGAACCCTTTCAATTTTCATAAAATCATTCCTATAGGAAGGAGACCAGAATTGCACACACTATTCCAAAAGTGGCTGAACTAACAGCCACAGCATGACCTCCCAACTCCTATAGTCAAAGCACTGACCAATAAAGGCAAGCATAGCAAACACCTTCTTCATTATCCTGTTGACCTGGGACTCTGCTTTTAAATAACTATGAACCTGCACTTCAAGGTCTCTTTGGTCAACAACACTCCCAGGACCTTACCATTAAGTGTCGAAGTCCTGTCCTAATTTGCCTTTCCAAAATGCAGCACCTCACATTTATCTAAATTGAACTCCATGTGCCGCTGCCCATCTGATCAAGATTCTATTGTAGTCTGAAGTAACCTCCTTCCCTGTCCACTACACCTCCAATATTAGTGTCATCTGCAAACTGACTAACCGTATCTCTTATGCTGATACCCAAATGATTTATGCAAATGATGAAAAGTAGCAGAGCCACTCCACTGGTCACAAGCCTCCAACCTGAAAAGCAACCACCACCACCACCCTCTATCTTCTACTTTCGAGCTAGTTCTGTATCCAGCTGGCTAGTTCTCCCTGCATTCCATGTGATCTAACCTTGCTAACCATTCTACCATGAGGAACCTTGTCAAACACCTTACTGAAGTCCAGACAGATTATGTCCTCATCAATCCTCTTCGTTATTTCTTCAAAAAACTCAAATCATGTTAGTGAGACATGATTTCCCACGCATAATGCCATGTTGACTATCCCCAATCAGTCCTTGCCTTTCCAAATACATGTAAATCCTGTCCCTCAGGATCCCCTCCAACAACTTGCCCATTACTGATGTCAGGCTCACCGATTTATAATTCCCTGGCTTTTCCTTAATACCTTTCTAAAATAGTTGCACCGCGTTAGCCAACCTCCAGTCTTCTGCCACCTCATCCTTGGCTATCGATGATACAAATACCTCAGCAAGGGGCCCAGCAATCACTTTGCTAGCTTCCTTTATCTGCCTTTATGTACCTTAAAACATCCAGCACTCCTCCTCTGTAGTATAGATATTTTTCAAGATGTCACTATTTATTTCCCCACATTCTCTATCTTCCATATCCTTCTCCATAGCAAACACTGATGCAAAATACTCATTTAGTGTCTCCCCCATCTCCTACATAGGTGGCTTTGCTGATCTTTAAGGGGCCCTATTCTCTCCATTGTTACTCTTTTGTCCTTAATGTATTTGTAGAATCCCTTTGGATGCTTCTTAACCCTATTTGTCAATTTTATACCCTCTTTTTGCACTCCTGATTTTCCTCTTAAGTATACTCCTACTGTCCTGGAGTGGAGGCTGAGGGGTGACTTTATAGAGGTTTATAAAATCATGAGGGGGATGGATAGGGTAAATAGACAAAGTATTTACCCTGGGGTGGGTGAATCCAGAACTAGAGGGCATAGGGTTAGGGTGAGAGGGGCAAGATATAAAAGAAACATAAGGGGCAACTTTTTCACGCAGAGGGCAGTGTGTGTGCGTGTGGAATGAGCTGCCAGAGGATGTGGTCGAGGCTGGTACAAGTGCAACATTTAAAAGGCATTTGGATGTGTATATGAATAGGAAGGGTTTGGAGGGATATGGGCCAGGTGCTGGCAGATGGAAATAGATTAGGGTGGGATATCTGGTCGGCATGGATGAGTTGGACCAAAGGGTCTGTTTCCGTGCTGTACATCTCTATGACTCAATTGCCTTTTACTCTTCTTGGGATTCACGCAATCCCTGCAGTCTATACTTGACACATGCCTCGTTCTTAGTCTTGACTAAAACCTTACATTCTCTAGTCATCCAGCGCTTGCTACACCTACCAGCCTTGCCCTTCACACTAACAGGAACATACTGTCTCTGGCCTCTCATTGTCTCATTTTTGAAGACTTCCCATTTTACAGCCATCCCTGACCCCAATCAACTTTTGAAAGTTCTTGCCTAATATCATCAAAATTGTCCTTCTTCCAATTTAGAACTTCAACTTTTAGATTCAATCTTTTCTATCACTATTTAAAAACTAATAAAATTATGGCCACAGGCCCCAAAGTGCACCCCACTGACACCTCAGTCACCTGCCCTGCCTTATTTCCCTACGTCCTTGTTGGGCAATACTAATTGATCCATCACTAACCTCCAGCAATTTCTCCTTTCCCTTCAAAAGGATCAACAAAATGGCTATTCACCTTAAGTTCAAAGTTTTGGAAGAGATGTTTAAAAGTTATGTTTGCACACAGCCAATTTTTTTCTTTCATTATTCATAGAGTCATATGGATGTACAGCATGGAATCAGACCCTTCGGTCCAACCTGTCCATGCCAACCAGATGTCCCAACCTAATCTAGTGCCACCTGCCAGCACCCGGCCCATATCCCTCCAAACCCTTCCTTTTCATATATCCACCCAAATGCCTTTTAAATGTTGTAATTGTACCAGCCTCCACCACTTCCTCTGGCACCTCATTCCATACATGTACCACCCTCTGATTGAAAATGTTGCCCCTTAGGTCTCTTTTATATCTTTCCCCTCTCACCCTAAACCTGTGCCCTCTAGTTCTGGACTCCCCCACTCCAGGGAAAAGACTCTGTCTATTTATCCTATCTATGCCCCTCATGATTTTATAATACTCAGTAAGGTCACCCCTCAGCCTCCGACGCTCCAGGGAAAACAGCCCCAACCTGTTCAACCTCTTCTTATAGCTCAAATCCTCCAACCCTGGCAACATCCTTGTAGATCTTTTCTGAACCCTTTCAAGTTTCACAACACTTTCCGGTAGGAAGGAGACCAGAATATGACCCCCCAACTCCTATACTCAACACTCTGACAAATAAAGGAGAGCATACCAAACACTTTCTTCACTATCCTATCCACCTGCGACTGCACTTTCAAGGAGCTATGAACCTGCACTCCAAGGTCTCTTTGTTCAGCAACACTCTCTAGGACCTTACCATTAAATGTGTAAGTCCTGCTAAGATTTGCTTTCCCAAAATGCAGCACCTCGCATTTATCTAAATTAAACACCATCTGCCTCGTCTCAGCTCATTGGCCCATCTGATCAAGATCCTGTTGTAATATGAAGTAATCTTCTTTGCTGTCCACCACAGCTCAAATTTTCATGAAGGAACTTTGGAGATTTGTTAGTGTATCCTGTAGGTGGTACACGATATGGCAACTGTGATTTGGTGGCATGGATAGAGTGAATAGTCAAGGTCTTTTCCCCAGGTTAGGGGACTCCAAACGTAAAGGGCATAGATTTAAGTCAACAGGAAAGATTTAAAAAGGACCTAAGGGGCAGCTTTTTCATGCAACGGATGATGCATGAATGGAATGAGTTCCACAGCAAGTGATGGAGGCTGGTACAATTACAACATTTAAAAGGCATCTGGATGGGTATATGAAAAGGAAGGATATGGGCCAAATGCTGGCAAATGAGATTAGATTAGATTTATTTAGGATATCTTTGGCATGGACAGGTTGGACTGAAGGGTCTGTTTCCATGCTGTACATCTCTATGACTATGTCCCATGTCAGCAGTTCAGATGAGCCACCACACTCAAAACATTAATGCAGCATTTTTCCTACAGATGCAGCTAGACTTGCTGAGTTCCTCCAGTAATTTATGTTTTTGTTTCAGATCTTCAGCATCCAGTTTTTTTATTTTTATTTTATCTTACTCAACAATAACTGCTTAAAAACATGGTGAGTGACATCTTCCATACTTGGCTGGTGATTGACAGTTCACAGATAAGGGAGTAAGAGTCAAGATTAGAGTGGTGTTGGAAATGCACAGCAGGTCGGGCAGCATCCGAGGACCAAGAAAATCGATGTTTCGGGCAGGGGCTCTTCATCAGGATTCCTCTAATCTCCAGCATCTGCAGTACTCACTTTTGCCTTGATAAGGGAGTAAGTCTGTTGTGCTGCATCTGTCTTGCTTTTTGTAAAGACAGGACACACCAGGACAGTCTTCCACATTTCCAGATATGTGTAGCTGTGTTGTAACTCTGATTTGGAGATGCCGGTGTTGGACTGGGGTGTACAAAGTTAAAAATCACACAGCAGGTTATAGTCCAACAGGTTTAATTGGAAGCACACTAGCTTTCGGAGCGACCTGATGAAGGAGCGTCGCTCCGAAAGCTAGTATGCTTCCAATTAAACCTGTTGGACTATAACCTGGTGTTGTGTGATTTTTAACTGTGTTGTAACTGTACTGTGAAAGCTTGGCTTGGAGAGTGACAATTCCTGGAGCACACATCTTCAATACTATTAACAGAATACTATCAGGGTCCACAGTTTTTGCAGTGCGCATTTCTCCAGACTGCAGCGACTGGGCTTGTATACTTTTGAGTTTAGAAGACTGAGAGGGGATCTGATTGAGACATAAGATTATTAAAAGATTGGACACTCAGGAGGCAGGAAACATGTTTCCGCTGATGGGTGAGTGCCGAACCAGAGGACACAGCTTAAAAATACGGAGAATGGCCTACTCCTGCACCTATTGTCTATTGTCCAGTTGTTTCTCAATATCAAGTGCAATGAATTGAGCTGGGTGAAGATTGGCATCTGCGATACTAGGGACCTGAGGAGGAGGCAGAGGCAGATCATCCTCTAGGTGTGGGCAGTACAATGGCTCAGTGATAGGCACTACTGCGTGATAGCACCAGGGACCCAGGTTCAATTCTGGCCTTGGGTGACTGTCTGTATGGAGTTTACATGTTCTCCCTGTGTCTGCGTGGGTTTCCTCCAAAGATCCAAAGATGTGCAGATTTAGGTGGATTAGCCATGCTAAATTACCCATAGTGTGCAGGCAAGGTGGTTTAGCTATGGTAAATCTGGGGCTACAAGGAAAGGCTGGACCTTGGTGGGATGCTATGTTGAGGGTCAGTGCAGACTCAATGGGCTAAATGGCCTCTTTCCACACTGTAGGGATTCTTATAGCTAAAACTGCTTCAGCCTTATCATTTGCACTGATGTTATAAGACTCTCCCATCATTGAAGATGAGAATATTTGCAAAGTTTGAGTTAGTTATTTAATTATCTATCACTACTCAACTAGATATGGAAGCAATTCAGATCTTGGCTATGATCCACTAGTTGCGCAATCACTTAGTTTTATCACAGGATGCTTATGCGATTTGAGACATAGGTAGTCCTGTTTTATACCTTCACTAGGTGACAACTCATTTTTAGCAGGTGCTGCTCTTGCCATGCCCTTCTGCACTCTTCATTTAAACAGAGTTGAGTCCCTGGATTGAGATAATGGTAAGAGTGGAGGATATGCCAGGCCATGAGGTGACAGATTGTGTTTGAATACAATTCTGCTGCTTCTAATAGCCCACAGTGCTTCATGCATGCCCAGTTACGATTTGCTAGATATGTTTGAAACTTATCCCATTTAGCATAGCGACAGTGCATAATGGAAACACAGAAATTCGTGTCCACAGGGTCTGTGTGGTGGTGATCTTACAGATTCCATGTGGTAGTCGCGATTACATATTCTGTCGTGGACACATGTTTTTGCAACAGATTGACTGGTTAAGAAAAGGTCAAATATATTTCCCCCCCATCTCACTGTCTGTTGAAGACCCATTCTGTAGTCACATTCTTCTTGGACTCAGTCAGTAATGATACTGTCGGTGATAGATATTGAAGTCTGCAACCAAAGAGTACATTCTAAACCCTTGACACACTCAATGTGTCCTCCATGTGATGTCCAACATGAAGCAGCATAAATTCATCAGCTGAGTGGAGGACATGGTAATAGAAGGGGCAGTTGATTGCAATAAGCAGAAGGGTTCTGGACCCTATTTGACCTGATAAGGTTTCAGGATAGACTATATTCCACAGAAATTATAAATAGGAAAGGTGGTCAGGAACAGTTCACAGATTTATTTTTAAATTGGCAGTTTAATAACCATGGTGTTGAATGGAGGATGTGGGAGAACATGGCTACTCCTTTAAATTGTCTATTGTATTAGAGTCTGCTAGCTCAGTTGGCTGAGTGGTTGTTAGTGATGCTAACAGTGTGGGTTCAAGTCCTGCACCGAGTGATGCTGTCATGGAGATTTGCTTTCTCATCCTTTCCCCTCACCTCAGGCAGAGTGACCATGAGGTTAAACCATCAGCAGTTAATTCTCTCTAATGAGAGAGAAGCCCTATGGTTTGGTAGGACTATTGTGACTTTATCTGTATCTCCACAGATTTATGTTTCAGCCTTTTCTTCCTCACTCATGCCATCCCAGTTCCTTTTTCGTCTTTCTTTGTATCAGGTGAGGGAAGTCTTAGATGGTGTAACTCGGTAAAGAGCTGACAACAGCTGAAGCTACATCTGAGCCAGAGGTTGCTGGAAGATTGTAGTTTCAGGGGTTCCCCTTTCCCTCTCTCCACTCATTTTTCTTTCCCATAACTTAATCCCATTTCTCCAGTCTTGTCTCTCTCTGTCTTACCACTGCTCTGATTCCTTTCCCCTTTAAAATATTCATTCATATTCATTAGTAATCACCTCATGTCTTCCTTGCTCACCTGTCATTTATCTTGTTTTAAACTCACTATCCATTCAATGGAAACACCAACACTCAAGAAGTCTGAAACCATCCAAGACAAAGCAGCCCGCCTGATTAGCATCGCATGCACACTAGTGTTCAGTATTGTATACCATCTACACAGCATCTGGATTAGAGTGGTGCTGGAAAAGCACAGCAGTTCAGGCAGCATCCGAGGAGCAGGAAAATCGATGTTTCGGGCAAAAGCCCTTCATCAGGAATAGAGCTCTATTCCAGTATCCACAGTCATTGTTTTTACTCATCTACACAGCATGCACTGCAGAAATTCACAAAGGTCCTGACACAGCGCCTTCCAAACCCATGATCGCTTTCAGCTAGAAGGACAAGGGCAGCAAATATTTGGGAACACTTCCAAGCTGCTCACCATCCTGACTTGGAAACATATAGACATTCATTCACTGTTGCTGGGTCAAAATCCTGGAATTCCCTCCCTATTGGCATTGTGGGTCAACCCACAGCAGGTGGACTGCAGCGGTTTAAGAAGGCAGCTCACCACCACCTTCTCAAGGGTAACCACGGATAGGCAATCCATGCTGGCCAGGATGCATACATCCCACCAAAGAATAGAAAAACATGTCACTGCTCACAAATTACTTTGTTCTAAAATGTGCACACCTGAAATGAGTTTATGAATTTAAGAATTTCTTCTTTTTAACAACTTTTGAAAAGCTGGTGTGTAAAAACTGCTAGATGTGAAATAAAAGCTGCTCTCATCACAACCGTATCTGTACTGCAGTAATGAAATTCAACTTGCTGCCAAACCATGCCAAACCAGCTGTAGAAATTTGTCAGGTTGTAATTCACCCCTGTCACCAAAGCGTTGAAAAACAAATCATCTCCATTTTCCCGATTGGATTTGGGTAGGTGAAGAAAGGGGTGGGGGTGGCGGGGTAGGTGAAGAAAGGGGTGGGGGTGGGGGCGGCGGGGTGGTTAAAGAGACTTGGGAATTGCCCAGACCAATGTGCTCAAACAGATGCAGAACCTTTGTAAGAGCATCAACGTGCACGGAATGGATGGGCCGAAGAGCGTGTTTCTAAGTTGTAACACCACCACATTAACTGACTGTCAAGAGCCTGTAACTATAACAAAGTTTACGGTCCCAATCTCCATCATAAAAGTTGACGCCGGAATTTATTGTTGAATGTTCAAAAATAAGGACAGGCATGGTTTTAATCTGGGGCGCTCTGATTCAATTATACCCCGCCCAGTTCATCTCAAGATGACATTTCGGTCTCGATGTACTATATGTAAAGCTGCTGCACATTGATAAACTCGCCTGGATTTATTTTTTAAAACGCTTTTCAGATAAAATCAGGTCTAAAGGAAAACGTAAGATTTATGCCTTTAAGTTATTACAGCCCTCCCGTTACAAAACAGTCCCCCCGACAGACAACACCAGTAATCTCTCTTCACAGCTGCCCCCTCACACAGTCACTTACAATCTCTGCGATCATGAGGAGTCCCGGCAGGGTCTTAAGGAAAGCCTTGTCATAGCCCCTGGCCGTCGAGCTGAAGGACACAGTGTAAGTGCTGCTGGTTGTGCTGATGGTCCGAGGGCGATCTTCCATCTTTGATCTGAAACGTTAACTTTTGGAAACTTTGCCAGTGAGTGGCTGGAAAGGAACACGATCCCGGAGAAGTCAGAGCTCTGCTCCGTCCATGCTATTGAGCTGCAGAGGCTGAATGCTAGGTCAATGCAGCAGAGCTGAGACCCAGCAACCTACACTCCCTCAGGTGGCTATGACTAACACAGGTAACTTCAGCAAAGCTCCCTCTCTGCCCAATGAATGCCAGCGCACATCCTTTAAAGCTACAAAATGGAAACACCGTTTATTAGTTCTTAAAGAGACAGTCCACTGATACGCTGCTCAGACTTTCAGCACACATTTCACTGTTGTTTCCACTAATCCAAAATCAGGAGGTGGTGATTGAACCTTTTGTTGTTTTGTCGGGAGAGGAGTTTATTATCTTAGAATTTGACCTGAAAGTTACGCCTTTGTTTTTTTAGTCAAAATTCACATTTCCAATCCCCAAAGTGAAGACCAGAAGCAGTGTTGGAGTTTTATGAAGTTTACATTTGCAGTTTGTCATTCCTTGAATATTTTTGTTAAATCAATTATATCTGACACATACAAAGATCCACCCGTGCTTCAGAATCCGCAAAGCCGCCAAATCACTGAGGACATCCGCATGGATTGCCAATAACATGCTCTAATACTGGGATGCTGCTCACAAAATTCAGTCTGGGAAAAGCCATGGCCTGCACTGGTGTAACTGACAATAAAAATAACTTGTGGTGCATAGCAACTGAAAAATGCTAAGTGGCAGAGCTAAAGTCATGAGGTTTACCAGGAAACTGCTTCCAGCTTCCACTAGGACCACCCAACCCATTGTAGGATTGGGATAAATGAAACCCCTCAATATCACCACTATATTTCTAAGTGCCATCAATAAAACTGGCTGAGCAGTCAATCATTAACAGTGTCTTGGAATTCCTCTGGCTGGCCTAGTTTATGGAGCAGGTTACCAAATGTACAGACCATCAATCTAGTTCCAATTTCTCATCACAGGAGCATCACCTTGAATCTTTCTCTGACCCAAACTGATCCCATTTACTTCCTTTAGAGTTTTCTTGAATGCACTAGCCAAACAAAACAGCAACCCACAGCTTATCCTCATTATTTGCAGAATCACTCACTCATCTTTAAATTTTAAGGCATGAGCCTTTATCATGTATTTACCAAAATAAGCTTATAAGGTGCCATTCAACAGTTACAGAGACCTAAAGCAGACCCTCAAAGATTTCTTCAGATGAGAGACTGTCTTTCTAGGCAAGAATAGACTGAAATCTGACTGAGCTATGCTGAGCAACTAAATTCAAAAGACAGGATCACAATTGAAGGTAGATGATTTTGTTCATGATCCATCATATAACTGTAAGTTGTCATTGCTTTTACTGAGCTCCTTGCACACATATTTAAGCAGGATTTACTAAGTAGTGATCAGCTGCAGAAATTCTGGCCCAATGTTTAACCCTTGATGGCAGGGATCCTGAAACAAGTGACACCCAGCAGCTTTAACCATTAGCTAGTAATGCTGTATACCACAGCACATTTAACCACAGTGTCACCAGAGAAGAACAATGCACAGAACTCGGTGCCCACAAATTAAGAAGATCCCAGGTTCGCTCCCTAGTCAGTGTTTAGTTTGCTGTTCTAAGCCAGATGGTGAGTGGGGAAGGGGGCCTGGGACAGGGAGTGGCAAACCTACAATTGCACCTAGTGTATGCAGATTGAGGAGAAGGTAAACATTAACAGGGTTTCCATTCCTGATTACTATTTAGAAATTCTTGCTGGAACTGCATGTGTGTAGACTCCAGGGGAAAGTGCAGGCTGCAATGGTCCCCACATTAAAAACAAAGTTTGCTGAAGCTGCCAATATTCACAGAATAGCTGTTTGAGTGACATGCTGGGGAGTCCCTGTCTCTGATGGAACTATACCCCAGTAACCATCAAAAGGGTTTTTCCCTGGAATTTTCCTTTAATTACACAAGATCTAACATTAAAAATCAGGCCACTCTCCTCCAGTTCTCACTGGACTTTCCAATCTATTAATAGAGTCTTTGCAGTAACTGGTGTGTTCATTTCCCTGATACAGAACAAAACGTCTTTTCAATTCTTCATGAGATTTTTCACATAAGATTTAATATATCCCTCCTGTAGTTTATTGTATTGAAATTAAGTTCAAGCACTTTGTCAATCATGCTGATTTATTAATAGTCTTTAATAATCTTCATAATTAGTTAGAATAAGTTAGAGGTCATGAAGGGAGGGCAGAGGTCATTTTAAAACAATGGATTCTATTTATAGCAGCTCCTTGAGACCTGAATTAAAAGAATTTGTCATTCCTTAACATGTTATCAATGCTTGTAACTCAAAACCATCAGAAATCAAATATTTCTTGGTTGTCCATACCTCAGTGAGTTTAACCACCTGAGTCGTACAGCCTGTGGAAATCTCAGGTTTGATTTTAAGACTGTGCTGAATTCATTAATGTTAGCTAGAGCAGATATTAGATTTCCACAATTGCTTTGCCTGCCTCTGGGCTATGAAGGGATAAAAAGCAATCAGGATTCTCATTCCAAATTATTAATGAGTGATTCCTACTTAAAATGATCATGAACACATCGGAGGAGGATTGTCTCAACTATTATGATCATCCTGAGGCCCAGTAGTTTATTTCATTCACAGATAAGGTTCGCCCATTGATAAGGGCAACTCATTGATCAAATTTCAGTTGTGGATCTGAATCTAGACAAGAAGGCAGTAAAGAGAGTGAGAAGGGAAATGTCATAGGAGGAAAATCAACTTTCTAAACATGCTTCAACTTATTCATTGTAAATCAAGAGACAAAATACATTTCTCCCTCCCCAAGCTAAAACTGGAAACTTGCTGTTTGGATTTCTGCATCTGTGGCAATGACAGGCGTAACCAAGGACAGTTTCTTTTCAAAAGGATTTTAAATTGGTGAATAATGACTGAAAAGGCTTTTCATTTTAATCATTTATGGATTGTGGGTATTGCTGCTTGACCAAAATTTATTGTCCATCCTAACAGCCCAAAGGGCAGTAAAAGTCAAACAACATGGTTGTTGTGGGTCTGGAGTCAAATTTTGGCCTGACCAGGTAAGGATGGCAGATACCCTTGCCTAAGGAAAGACAGTAGTGAACCAATGATTGTTTTTACAGCATTGGTTACATGGTCACCATTAGGCTAGCTTTTTTTTCCCCTTTGAATTCCACATTTTCTAATTGAATTCAAATTTCATCACATACTATAACAGGATTTGAACCCATATCCCCACAGTCTTGTCTGTCTTGCTAGATTACTGTCTCATGAACAATACCATTACATCATCATTTCAAAAGCTGCCTACAGGATACCAAACATAGAATCTTAGATGGAAATACTACTGATGTAAATAAAGGTGAGCAGTCACGTGGGTAGAGAGGAAATACTACTGATGTAAATGAGGGTGAGCAGTCACTCAGGGACAGAGGAGGAGAAGATCCAAAACTAAGTGCCCTGCACATTGTCCCTTACTATGAAATTGCTTAGAGATCTTACTTTTATGATCTAAAGTACTGGAGAAGTTGTAAAAGCCAACAGAAGATGACCAAAGAAAAATAAAGAGGGAGAAAATAAATTATGAGGGCAAACCAGCAAGTAATATGAAAATGGACAGTAACAACTTATTTGTGTGTAAATGAAGGAAAAGAAAGGCCAAAGTGGACATAGTTCCCATTGCAGGACCAAGCTGGAAATCCAGGAAATGGTAGAAAAGTTGAATAAGTAGCATTCCAAAGCTGCAAAATAACCAGGAGGCTAAATGAATGGAGAAAATAAGTGCGATAACTATCACTAGAGAAAAAGTACTAAGAAAAGTAATGGGGCTAAAGTTCAATAAGTCCTTGTACTTGCATCTTAGGACAGCAAGGTAAGTAACTGCAGGGATAGCAGGTGTGCTCTTAGTAAGTCCCATAGGATTAGAAAGCTGCTGATCTAACACCCTTATTTAAAAAGGGATGTAGACAAAAAAATGGTAACTATAGGCTGGTTAGGTTATTAGACTGGGAAGGTGATGACCTGGTGGTATTATCATTAATCAACTGTTAATCAACAGAGTGTGGTGCTGGAAAGCACAGCAGGTCAGGCAGCAACTGAGGGGCAGGAGAATTCCTTCATCAGGAATCTCGAGACCCAGATAATTTCTGGGTCCAAATCCCAACAGGGCAGATGGTAGAATTTGAATTTGGTAATTAAAAGAAAATCTGGCCTTAAGTATCTACTGGTATCCATTGTCAGGAAAAAGCCTTCTGGTTTACTAATGTCCTTTGGAAAGGAAACTGCCATCCTTATGTGGTCTGGCCTATATGTGATTCCAGACGTACAGCAATGTTGTTGATTCTTAACTACCCTCTAGGATGGGCAATGAAAGCTGACGTAGCCAGTGATGCCCCCATCCTGTGAATGAATTTTTAAAAAACGTTGTTGGGAAAATAATAGAGTCTACTATAAAGGGCATAACAGCAGAGTATGTAGAAATACACAATATAATGATCTTAGTGTTGTATGTGCTTTTAACTTCCCCCAAATTGAATGGGACTCCCTTAGTGCCAGGGGTCTGGATGGGGAGCAATTTGTTAGTTATGTCTAGGAGAGTTTTTTGAAACAGTATGTGGATAGCACAATGAGGATGGGGTCCGTACTGGACCTAGAATTGGGAAATGATCCCAGCCAGGTGATCAAAATTTGAGTGAGGGAGCATTTTGGGAACAGTGACCATAATTCTGTAGGTTTTCGGATACTTATGAATAAGGACAAGATTGAACATTGGATGAAGGTGTTAAATTAGGGAAAGGCCAACTGTAACTGAATTAGGAAAGAATTGAAGAATGTGAATTGGGAGCAGCTGTTTGTGGCTAAATCCACATCTGACATCTGGGAATCTTGTAAAGACCAGTTGATTAGAATGCAGGACAGGCATGTTCCTGTGAAAACGAAGCACAGGAATGGCAGGATTCAGAAACCTTTGATTACAGGGGAAATTATCAGCTTAATCAACAAAAAGGAAGCATACCTAAGGTCTAGGCAACTAAAGACAGACAACGTCCTTGAAGAATAATGAGAAAGTAGGAAGGATACAAATGGAGAGATAGGAGGGCTGTAAAGGGATATGAAAATTTCTTGGCCAGCAGATTAAAGCGAATCCCAAATGATTTTATATGTATATTAGGAGCAGGGTAGCTAAGGAAAGAGTAGGCCTATTCAAGGAAAAAGGAGGGAGATTATGTGTGGAGGCAAAGAAAATGGCTGAGATCCTCAAATGAGTACTTTGGTATTCACCAAAGAGAGGGTCATGAGGGATGTTGAGGTTATGGGAAGTATGTGGCTACTGTTGGAAAGATCAAAATAATGAAGAAGGAAGTGTAGGGTGCCTTGAAATACATTAAGGTAGACAAGTCCCTGGGACTAGAAGGGACCTACCCCAGGATACTGTGGGAGCCAACAGAGGAAATAGCTGGGGCCTTAACAGATATCATTGCATCCTTTTTGGCCTCAGATGAAGTTCCAGAGGACTGGAGAATGGCCATTGTTGTTCCTTTGTTTCAGAAGGAAAACAGAGATAATCAGGTAATTGCAGACCGGTAAGCTTGATGTCAATAGTAGGGAAGCTGTTGGCTAAGATACTGAGAGACAGGATTTATTCAGTTTGGAAGTGAATGGACTTGTTAGTGATAGGCAGCATGGGCATGGGGAAGGTCATGTCTCACCAATTTGATTGAGTATTTTGATGAGATGACGAGAATAATTGATAAGGGAAGGACAGTGGATGTGATCTACATGAACTTTAGCAAGGCATTTGATAAGGTACCTCATATCAGGCTGATACAGAAGGTAGAGTCTCATGAGATCCAGAGTGAGCTAGCCAAATGGATACAAAACAGGCTTGGTCATAGAAGACAGAGAGTAGCAGTGGAAGGGTGCTTTTTAGAATGGAGATCAGTATTTTGCAGGGACCTTTGTTGTTTGTAATATCTATAAATGATCTGAGGAAAAGGTAGGTGGTTTGATTAGTAAGTTTGCAAATGACACCAAAATTGCTAGAGTTGCAGAAAATGAGGAGAAGTATCAAAGGATGACAGGATATAGATAGATTGCAAATTTGGGCAAAGAAGTGGCAGTTGGAGTTTAATCCAGACAAATGTGAGGTGATGCATTTTGGAAGATCAAATTCAGATATGAATTATACAATAAATGGCAGAACCCTTAGGAGCATTGGCATACAGAGGGATTACAGGTCCATAGATTCCTGAAAGTGGCAACTCAGGTGGATAAGGTGGTCATGAAGACATACAGCACGCTTGTCTTCATTGGCTGGGGCATCAAATTCAAGCTATATTACAGCTATACAAAACTTTAGTTAGACCATAGTTGCCACACTACCAGAAGGACATAGCTGCTTTGGAGAGGGTGCAGAGAAGAACATTTTCCAGCTTGATTGGAGGGTTTTACTTGTGAAAACTCAGATTGTTTTCACTGGAAAGATAGAGGCTGAGGGACAACCTGATCGAGGTCTAGAAAATTATGACAGGCATAGATAGGATGGAATGTCAGAGGCTTTTTCCCAGGGTAGAAAGGTCAACTACAAGACGGCATAGCTTCAAGGTGAGATGGGGAAAATGTAGGGGAGAAGTGCAGGGAAAATCTTTCACACAGAAGTTGGTAGGTGCCTGGAACACACCGCCAGTGGAGGTGGTGGAAGCAAGCACATTAGAAACGTTTAAGGCCTATCTTGATAGACACATGAACAGGAGGCAAACAGAGGGATAGAAACTGTGCATGGGCAATAAGTAACAGGGCTGAATAAGGTTTAAGGATCAGCCCAGGCTTGGTGGGCTGAAGGGCCTGTTCCTGTCCTGTATTGATTTATATTATGTTGTATTGTATGAAGAGTCAGCATGGCTTCATGAAGGGGAAACCATGCCTGACAAATTCATTATTAGTTGTTTGAGGAGATAACAAGCAAGATAGATTAAGGAGAACCAGTGAATATGATATAGCTAGATTTCCAAAAGGCATTCGATAAGGTATTGTACATTAACTACTCAATGAGAGCCCCTTGGTGTTGGAGGTAACATGGATAGAGGACTAGTGAACGATAAGAAGACAGAGACTTAAGATAAATGAGTATTTCCATGATGGCAACTTGTAACTAGTGGAGTGCCATATGGATCAATGCTGGGGCCACAGTTATTTACAAATGTACTCATGACTTGGATGACAGAAGTGAATGTATTATTGCCAAGTTTATGGATGACTCAAAATATATAGGAAAGCAAGTGATAATGCTGACTGAAAGAGTCTGTAGACAGGTTAAATGAGCGTTAAATGAGAATTTTGATAAATGGAATATAACGTGGAAAATATGAAGTTATGCACTTTGATAGGAGGAATAAAAGAGCTGAATATTATTTAAGTGGAGACAGACTACAGAGAGATGCAGCACAGAGGGATTTGAGGATCATTGTGCATGATCACAAAAAGCTAGCAATCACTTACCTGCTGGGAGCAATGTGGAGAGAGCTAGCCAAATTCCAGGCATGGAGCCCCTGTGGTAATGATTTCCAGAGTGATGCAGGGCAAGGGATACAGCTCATTGGGTGAGTCTTCATACTTTGTTTACCATTTTATAATATTGAATTGTGATTAATACTTTTTAAATATTATTTTTGTACTGTTTTCAGAGTATATTTTGGCTTTTGCATATACAATCAGAGTTTAGCTTTTTCTTTCCATATGTTTTAAATGTAAAGTTCTTTAAATTGAATTATTCCAAGCCAGTATGTTACACCGTCTGAAGCATGTGGAAATTCCTAGATGCTTCAAGCAGTCTGTAGGAAATGCCACCAATCGAACAGATTGAGTGCAGTGTCCTGGAACTTCATAGTAAGGTATTTCTGCAACTTCAGGTGTAACTCCAGGGTGGTTTGTTGCCTCAGGGATGTTTGAAAGCGACAACATAAGTGAATAAGGTAGTAAAGATGTACAGCAAGCTTGCCTTCATTAGTCAATACATTAATTATAAAAGTTAGCAAGTCATGTTGTAGCTGTATAAGACTTTAGTTAGATCTCATTTCGAGTTTTGCACGCAGTTCCAGTTGCAATACTATACGAGGATGTGGAGGCTTTAGAGAGAATGCAAGAGATTTATGAGAACGTTGCCCAGACAGGAGTGTATTATAACAAGAGGTTATAACAAATGTGCCTTTCAGTTTCTAGTACATATGTGAACAGAGGTCAAGATTATGTTGTCAACCAGCATAAGACACAGCCTCTAGAAATCCCATTTCTAGATATGGCTTTTGAAATTTGAAAACCATCTCAGTCCAATGTACTCTTTAACTTTTTACTTGATTTAAGTATGCTGCCCATCTTTTTTTTGAGACCCTGTCACTTAAAGAGGCCAACTTGAACAGAGCCTTCTTGGGGACGTTTGAGTTTGCACAGCTTAAGTGAAACACTCGAAAGTTCGGAAGCGCTACACTGGACTCAAAGATTAACACTGTTTCTCTCTCCACACATGCTGTCAGGCTCACAGGTGCTCTAGCATGTTCTGTTTTATTCATGAAAGCACTGTCTTATTCATGGGGTGCTCAGGTACTTAGAGAAAAACCTACCAATAAGTTTGCAGTGCTACTTTATCATCCAGTTGACCAGGGAGAAGCCGATGAACTGGCTCATGAGTAAAGAGTGTATGTGACTTACTTAAAGACAAGCAGTCAACGGCAGCTGCCTCATGTTCTTGATGTCCTCAGAAGCCCAACATTTTTCTTGACTCATGGAACATGGGCACTGCTGGCTGGCCAGTATTTATTTCATGGACCTATTTATCCTCGAGGAGGTGGTGGTGAGCTGCCTTCTTGAATTGCTGCAGTCCATATGCTGCTCGTAAGGAGGGAACTTTAGAATTTGACCCAGTGACAGTGAAGGAACAGTGATATATTTCCAAGTCAGGACGGTGAGCAGTTTGGAGGGAACTTGCAGGTGATAGTGATCTCATGTATCTGCTGTCATTGTCCTTCTTGAGAGAAGCAGTCATGGGTTTGAAAGGTGTTGTCTAGGATCTTTGGTGAATTTTGGCAGAGCATCTTATAGATAGTACACATCAGTGAGCATCAGTGGTAGAGTGGGTGGATGCTTGTGGATGTGCTGCCAATCAAGTGGCTGCTTTGTCTCAGATGATGTCAAGCTTTCGAGCGTTGATGAACCTGCTGAGATAACTAACAGACTCATTCACTAATAACACACAAGCAGAGAGTATACCATCACATCTCTCTGACTTGTGCCTTATAGATGTAGACAGGCTGTGGGGAGTCAGGAGGTAAGCTACTCACTGCAGTGTTCCTAGACTCTGACCTGGTCTTGTAGTCACTGTGTTTATGTGACTAGTCAAGTTAAGTTTCTGGTCAATGGTAACCTTCAGGATGTTAATAGTGGGGGATTCAGTGAGATAACACCATTTAATGTCAGAGGACAGTGGTAAAATTGCCTTGCATTTGTGAGATGTGAAACTTACTTGCCCATAGTGCCTTATGGATGCCCACTCTTGAGTTACAAGCTCAGTTTGCAGTCTGTCCTATTCTGGCACGGTGATAGTGTTACACAACATGTTGGAGGATCTTCTCGATATGAAGGTGGGACTTTATTGCCGCAAAGACTGTGTGGTGGTCACTCTTACCATTGCTGTCAAGGACAGATGCAACTGCAGCCAGCGGATTGGTAAGGATAAGGTCAAGTATGTTTTTCCTTCTGGTTGGTTCCCCCAGCAGCTGCCTTGGACACAGAATTGCAGCTATGTCCTTTAGGACCTGACCAGCTTGATCAGTAGTATTGCTGCTGAGCCACTTTTGTGGAAGACATCGAAATCCCCACCCAGAGTACATTTTGTGCCTTTGCCACCCTCAATGTATCCTCCAAGTCTTGTTCAACACGGATGAGCACTGACTGAGGAAGTATGGTGTATGGTCATCAGCAGGAGGTTTCCTTGCTCGTTTTTAACCTGAAGCCATGAGGCTTCAGCATTCTGGAGCCAATGTTGAGGATTCCCAGGGCAACTCTCTTTTGAATATATACCACTGTGCCGCAACCTCAGTTGGATCTATCCTGTGGCAGGACAAGCTGGTGATGGTAGTGTCTGCCGCATTGTCTGTAAGATGCGTGAGTAGGAGATGGCCTCATAATTCAGGAAGCAAGACAGTAGTGAGTTTCATAGTCAAGTGCAGTGCACTGGGATAAAATAAAGTTGAGTAGAATTGAAAACGTATATTGAAGATTTGACAAGGGCATATTTGGAGATTCAGTAGGTTGCCTGGACTGAGGAAATACAATTAAGACTTGAAAATTAAGGCTTACATCCTTGAATGATCATTTTTGAGGTTCTTGCCACAAACCTCCAAACCTCCTTGGCTGTCAGTGAAGGATGACAAACATTTTTCTTTCCCAATGCTTCTTTTCAGTAACTGATGTACAAGGACACCTCGGTCCCTTTGTACATCAACATTTCCCATTTTAATCACTATTTAAATAATACTCTGATATACTGTTTTTCTGACCAAATGGATAACTTCACATTTATCCACAGTTTACTGCAACTGCCAAATTTTTGTCTCCTCATTCAACTAGTCTAAATTGCCATGATACAAATTTACTTCTTCCTCAACAGTTACTTGGCTTTGCATCATCAGCAAAATATTACATTTCATTCTCTCATCCAAATTATTGCTGTATTTAGTGAGTTGCTGGGCTGAAGTGGAACCTCACTAGTCCCTGCCATCCAATCCAAAAAAAAGAGCTATTTGTTCTTATTTTGGGTAGCATCAATAGAATGCGACCTCAGGAATATTAATAGACATTAAGAGGGCAGAGGTTTATTAGAAGAGGTTGCAGAACACCTGCCCGTCAGAAACGTAGACAGTATACAGAGAAAGCGTCAGCCCCAAGCAATGTGAAGCTTTGGGCTACAGTTGGCATTCTTCCAGTTGTGCTCTTCTACAGAGCCAATGCATGTACAGCCTCCAACAACAAAAACACTCAAACAGCAATCCACAAGTTGTATATGATCAAATTAAGCAATGATAGAATATTTAATTGATAAAAGACTGAAATCCATTTTCACTTTATAAAAATGCACTGCAGATACTTTTTATTTCTTTCACTCATTACTTCTTTGTTTTGAAGCTTAATGGAATCACTAAATATACTGAAAATCACATTTTTATGCAATGACGGTCAATTGTACTTCACGGTGTCATGCCGAGTATCTGATTGTTACGAACAGTTGACAGATTTTGAAAAATGTTCTTCTTGTTACCATTTTTTGAAATACACTAAAAAAATCAGAACAATTTTAATCTTTATTTTAAAATGTTAGTGTAGAAGTTTGATATTCCAATAAGTGATGAAATATTACACAATTACATTGTAGTCATCCACTTGCAGAATTAAAACGTTAATAAATTACATTTGCAAAACATTTCATTTATAATCTTTTTTCACAATTTCACTTCTATTCATTTATAGCAGAATCAATAATTTATTGCACACCTTCCTTGGCAGTGTTTAATTTTCTGTAGTGGGAGCACTTGTTCTTACTTTCTGTGCACATTTGCCAACTCTTTCAGAGCATACTTTTCATAAAATTATGTATGAACATTTCTGATTACCACAATTTGCAAGTAGACCATTGAACAGATCTTGTATTAATTAACAAATAAAAAGTAATTTAAAACAAACTGTTTTAAAAGCACTACAAGCTTTACACAAAAAAAAGTTTTAGTTCTGACAAAATGTTGAAATAAATGCTAAATAGATTCCCACAGTGTGGAAACAGGCCATTTGGCCCAACAAGTCCACACTGACCCTCTGAAGAGCAACCCAGCCCCCTCTGACTAATGCACCTAACACTATGGGCAATTTAGCATGGCCAATCCACCTGACCTGCACATCTTTGGATTGTGGGAGGAAACTGGAGCACGCAGGTGAAACCCACGCAGAAACGGGGAGAAGGTGCAAACTCCACACAGTCACCCAAGGCTAGAATTGAACCTGGGTCCCTGGAGCTGTGAGGCTGCAGTGCTAACCGCTGAGCCACCGTGCCACCCTATTGTTTCTCCCTACACAGGTGTCTTTTAACCACACTTTTTCCATATCCTTTCATTCTCTTTTCTTCTGCCTTTACATCCCAATATAGACTGCAAGCAGGAACTCTGGCTTGGCACCAGTTTATTTTCTTTGATTACAAGGCGCGAGCATCACTACCAAGCCCAGCACTTGTTGTCAATTCCTAATCCTGGAGGAAACAATGTTAGCCACTTATTAAACCACTGCAGTCCATGTGGTGCAGGTACATCAACAGTGCTTTCGGGAAGGAAGCTTTAGGACTGTGATCAAGCAACAATGAAGGAACAGCAATATTGTTTTAAGTCAAAGTGATCAGAATGGGCACTTGAGGGTATTTGCAGGTTAGTGTTCCCACTCGTTCATTGCTATGTGTTTCTGGATGGCAGAGGTCATACATTTAGAAGGTGCTTTTGAAGGAGCTTTGGGGAGCTGCAGTGCAATTTGTAGTGGTACACAATGCTGCCACAGTATGTCAGTGATGAAGGGAGAGACATTTAAGGTGGTGGGTGGAGTGCCAATCGAACAGGCTGCTTTGTTTGGGATAGTGTTAAACCTCTCAAGTGTTAATGAAGCAGCTTCATCTAAGCAAGTGCAGAGCATTTCGTCACATTCCCGGTTTTTCCCTTATGAATGGCAGATAGGCTTTGTTGAGCCTGGAGGTGAGTTTCTCTGACCTCAGCGCAATGTTGGCACTATATAATGATCTCAAAGCCCTTGATTCAGTGAGGTAGTCAAATGGTGATCTCTGCTGAAACTAGATATGTACACATATTGTGTAGAGATGACATTGGGTTTAACAACAATTCTCTGTCACCATATTTATCATCATAGCTACCTGACGAAGGAGCTGCGCTCTGAAAGCTTGTACTTCTAAATAAACCTGTTGGACTATAACCTGGTGTTCTGTGATTTTTAACTTTGTGATAAGTATTGACATTCAGCTTGATTAATGGCCATATGGAAAAGCTATGGTCTCTTGGCTTCATCAACTTTTAATTCAGAAAACATAACAGTGAACTCTGCAGGAGTGGTAGGGAAAATTAAATTTTTTTTTGAATTAGGTAGTGTAATTTTTTCTCCTTTGCCACTTATACAATTATTTTTTCCATCTCCAATTACACAATTACTTTCCTGAGTGAGATTTGGGAGCCTGGTCAGTCTGGTTATATTTTAAGTATTGCTTGATTACTCATTTTCTAGCTGCCTCCTTTTCAGCTACCACTGCTGTACTTCCCAAGGTAGTCCCAAGGCAAACATAGAAAGCTGCTGCAATCTGCATCTTTTCATACCATGGTGCAGTAAGTCACTAACAATGCAGAAAATGAGACCTCATCTACCTCAAATAATTTGAATGCATCGAATAATACATTTTGTGAAACTTGAAAGTGTTTTCAGAAAAGATTTACAAGGATGTTGCCAGGGTTGGAGGATTTGAGCTACAGGGAGAGACTGAATAGGCTGGGGCTGTTTTCCCTGGAGAGTCGGAGGCTGAGGGGTGACCTTATAGAGGTTTACAAAATCATGAGGGGTATGGATAGGGTAAATAGACAAGGTCTTTTCTCTGCGGTGGAGGAGTCCAGAATGAGAGGGCATAGGTTTAGGGTGAGAGTGGAAAGATATAAAAGGGACCTATGGGGCAACTTTTTCACAGAGGGTGGTGCGTGTATGAAATGAGCTGCAAGAGGAAGTGGTGGAGGTTTGTACAATTACAGCATTTAAAAGGCTTCTGGAGGGACATATGAATAAGAAGGGTTTGGAGGGATATGGGTCGGTGCTGGCAAATGGGACTAGATTCATAGAATCCTTACAGTGTGGAAACAGGCCATTTAGCCCAACAAGTCCACACCCATCCTCTGAAGGGTAACCCTAAGACCCATTCCCCTACCCAATTACTCTACATTTCCCCTGACTAATGCACCTAACCTACACATCCCTGAATATTATGGACAATTTAGCATGGCCAATTCAGCTAACCTGCACATCTTGGTGGGAGGAAACCAGAGCACCCGGAGGAAACCCACGCAGACACAGGGAGAATGTGCAAATTCCACACAGACAGTTGCCAAGACTGGAATCGAACCTGGCTCCCTGCTGGTGCTGTAAGGCAGCAGTGCTAACCACACAGTCACCGTGCTGCTCCAAGATTGTACTAAATCAAAATGAAAGGATTTTATAAATTAGTAATCCAATGAGGATTCCCTCAATACCTTAACTGGCCTGTACAGGGCACCAAGGGTGATCATGCTGCCACAAGTCCCCAATTACAATTTCCACCTCTGCCCAGCAATTAAACATGTCTCCAAGCTACTCAAACTTGGTCACAATAATTAGCATAGCTTTACTTTGTAATTCTCCTTGTCTTCCTCTAATGGTGTGTACAATCAGTTAATCAAAACCCTTTTTTTGTCCTCTTTACATACTGACAGCCTTACTGTGCATTGTTAGCATTTTTATCTCCCACCAGAGTAGATTAGCTCTTTGTCTGTTATGTACTGCGGAACCTGCGCTACACTAAGTCCAGCAAATTCCACAGCACCAGCAGATTGTTGCAGAGATGCCTTGACTCAAAGCTGCAAATGTATTGTGATTTGATGTCCCTATGTAAACAAGATACCTATTGTTCTAGTGTGAAATGCAAACATTCTAAATCAGTGCATTAAATTGAGGGACAATACAGGGCTGATTTTATCTCTGATCTAATTCTGGGTAGCCGGTAGTGGTGAGACTTAACAAGGGAACAAATCTACCAGGGAGCCACAAGTTATTCTTGTAATGCACAAAGTAGCACTCCTGCAAGCTGAGTTTTGAGTAAAGTACATCTTTGTCATCTAAGCCTGGAGTTTATTCTCCCTTATTCTCCTGCTCAGGGAATGAGATAAAATTACAGTCAGCTCCTGAAGATAGCCTCAGAACAAAATATGTTAAAAAACAAAAAATAGAAATTGCTGGAAAAGCTCAGCGGGTCTGGCAGCATCAGTTGAGAGAAAGTAAACGTTTCGGGTTAAGTGACCCTTTGAAGCAATTTCTATTTTTGTCTCTGATTTATAGCATCAGCAATTCTCTCATTTTTACATTTTAAAGGGGCAGTGTTTGCTGACACCAAACCAGCAGGGCAACTGTGCCCACATGATCAGCTGAAGATGTGCGTGCGCACTAGTTGCAGACCTTCTACAACACTCTAACATGATGGCAGAAATTACCTCCACGGGGAGGGGGGGCGGGGCATCTCATCAGTTTGAGAAAGTCTCACCCTCACCTGTTCAAAGTAAGAGGATAAATTTGGAGGTCCATGGCAGATCCATGTAGGTAAGTTACCTGGGCAAATTTATCTAACTGTCTAATTTCTGTTGGGTGACTTGGGTGACTTATAATAATTTTCAGAGTCCAGAATCTTTATTCCAAATAAACCAGTGTTATGCAACTACCAATTCAAATGCAGTGGCCTTTCCATGACGTGAAGGTGAGAGTGAGTTGGTTCTACAGGAAACCTGGAAGATTACGTTTCCTGCAGACCCACATTTTCATCTTGGTTTTCCAGCTGCAGCCAGTCAGGTGAAGAGGTAGGCAGACAGTCTGGCTGGATGGAAAAGCCTGTGCCACTGGGCTGTAGCCTCAGAGCAGAGAGAAGGGAGGTGATGAGTCAAGGGATGTGGATCAGACAGTCAATGATATTACGGGGCATGACTAGGGGGAATGAAAGCCCAAAATAGAATTCTCTGGCTGGTGGACATCATGAAGGGTGTTGTTTGATCGTGGATGGGGTTTGAGGGAGGTGGTGGGGAGAATGGAGACCCCCTGCCTTTCTTTACCAACTGTACTTCTCAGGAAAGCCGATCAGCCGCTGAGAAGTTTAAAATAAAAACTAAATCTTTGGAATGGTCAATGCATGCCCATGAGCAGACTGGTCTTCCTGCCTCATTAAAACCAGAAGTGGGCATGTTGGAGTCATTTTTCAGACATTCAAGATTTGACATCCACCACCCCAACCTCCAAGTCAACTTCATCCTTTATAATAGGGTAGGAATGGGATGGGATTTTAAAAATTCTTACCTGTATACCAGTAATGAGATCCAATTTACTTCCAATCATTTCATTCCAAATGTGAATGGAGAATAAAGCAGAGTAATTTTCTTTGTTTGGTCAGATGGATGCTTAACGTATATAAAAAAACCCATCATTGGTCAGTTGAGATTTCAGACTTTCTATTTAAAACCTATCACTAGCCTTGAGTTTTGAATTCAAGTTCATGAGCAATGTATACAAATAGAGTTTTTGATTGTCCAGTGTGGATTGCTCATTCAACCTATCCAAGTCGAGTGCCTTAGGTGCAGAGAGGAAAATAAAATGTCATAAATCTGAGAATTAAAATTGCATTAAAACAAAGTTTGGAAAATACTCAAATGGTCATAACAAACAGCATCTGAGAGAAAACAAAAGTAATGTTTCCGGTCAAAAATTTCTTCCTCAGGACTAGAATATATTTCAGATGAACAGATTATTTTTAAATCTAGAACAGTAAATGCACATAGAGGAAAATAAATAGAATGACCTCTAAAGTACTTAGGTGGAGAATAGAAGATTAACAAGTTTAAAATGTGGTTACGGAATGAGGCTAAACTAGTCCGTGATGAAATACAAGGAGGGAAGAACACAGTGAAGAAAGGGAAGGAGGTAAATGAGAGAAACCAAAAGTATACCAAAAAGAGTTTCACTGTAGGTTGGCAGAGTCAAGGTATAGAGATTTCCCAAAACATGTGGGATGTGCTGGATTTTAACCGGCTCAAGGTTGCACCCTACTGTCTTACACCACCTGCAAGCTTCCCATTGCTTGTCCAGCCAGAGTTGTAATTAGGACTCTAGCTTGCACTGCTATCTTGTACTGAACGAAAAGTACCTAAGCCCTCAACGTTAGGTCATGATTCCATTAGTGAATCGAGTTGACCCAATTACTGTCCTGGAGTATTGTCCATCTCTCATGACTTAAGTATCAATTTACCAAGTACACCACATAGACTGACCTGGTTCTGAACTTCCAGCATGGTATGTCTGCCTCCCTTAAACCCAATCTTAGAGTCCAATGTATCATTTTTCACCTTTGTACACCACCTCCAGATAATATCATACCACAAGATTCATCCCAATTTAGCTTCACATTACCCATTTATTGAGGTCTAATGAAGGAACTGAAACCTGCTCAGTCCTTTGCAAAATCTGGAGCTACAAACTGAGAGGTATGCACCTTGGACAGCCAATAGTCATTTCAGAATGGTCATCAACAAGACTAAATCTTCCTCTTCTACAGCAGCAAGAAATCTACCTCACAGCTTGGTTCTGAAATTTTCAAAGAGGCAAGAGTCTGTCTTCTGTCACATTTCTAGGAGTTCTGGATTGTACAAGGAACCTACACTTCTATCTGCCAGAAATTCAATCCCATACTGGAATTCACTTTTGTTGCATAAAGAGGAGGAACATAATGTTCTTTGTTGTTTTCCTGTATCACGTACAAAGAACAAATTCAGGACTAACTTAGCAAGAGTCACGACCTCTCGTAGTACTGATCTAAAATTAATGATCAGGCAGATGCTCTTAGTATCTCCCAGTTAATATCCTTTCAGTTTTGCAGACACATAACAGTATGTGTTGGCACCCACAATATTATCCCCTGAACACCCATTAATTAAAAAGAACAGTGCATGCTGGACTAGTAGCTGAGTCTACCAACAATACAAAATACTGTGTGGCAATAGTCTCAGAAATGCCAAGTGGAAAAAACAGCATAGCTCACATTGACATAACATGGTTCATGACTTAGAATGTCCCAATGTGCTTTAAAGCCAATTACATTTTTGAAATATAGTTGTATTCGCAAACATTCTCCCAGTACTGCAGTGAAGTGGCATCTTAGATTGTGTGCCCAGGTCTCCAGACTAGGGCTTGAACTCAAACTGCGGGTTCAGAGCTAGAGACCTACCATTAAGAATAGACAGTCTATTGTCACTTTAAGAAAAATAAGTAAGAAAATTGCTTTGATCTAAGAAAGTCTATTTGATTTTTATATTATATTTTGTTTACTTCTCTGCTAAAACCTAGAAGAAGCAAGGTGTGCAATTAATTACAGTAAACATCACATGCTTAAAACAGACAATGTCGAAGATAATGGATTTTCATAAAATCATATTAAAAATAATAAATTCAACTTTTAGTAAGAATTTTAAAAGAATTGGGCATTCTTCTGTAATAGAGCAATATAATTAGTTATAACAGACTTTCATGAGCATCTTGATCAACATTTAAAGAACTAAATTAATTGATGCACAAATGCTTATTCAAATATCATGTCAATGTGCATGCAATCCAGCTGCTATTGTATTTCCATCATGAACAGGCACTCATTAAGCCTCTTGCGCACTAAGGCATTAACTGTAAATTTATTTCAATCAATTACAACATTGCAAACGTTAACTGACGATACAATGGAACCTCCATTGAAAGTCAGGCTCACTTACTGATCTGACCGATTGGTGTCATACAGTCTACTTCATAGTTAGTTACGCATGATCTCTTCCAGATGGTGATCCACACGTGGTTATCTCATAATCGCCCCATGCAAGAGGAGCACTAAGTAATTCAGCATTTTACATGTGTTCTGGGTGACTCTGCAGACAGGCAATCAAGTCTTTCACTGGCTTGCCTTCATAGCAAATTTGGTACACTGCAGTGAACAAAGGGAACCTATAAAAAGAATGTGAATATGTATGGGTTTGTGCCAGGTTAAGAGAGTTGGGAGCAGAACTGTTGCTTTATTCAGAACACACGTAGCAAAACACAGAAATGTATACACAAATAAGCTCTACATGTAGGGAGAAGCTGAATAGCCTGCAGCTATTTTCCCCGGAGCATCAGAGGCTGAAGGGTGATCATACAGAGGTTTATAAAATCATGAGGGGCATGGATAGGGTAAATAGACAAGGTCTTTTCCCCAGGTTAGGGGAGCCCAAAACTAGAGGGCATATGTTTAAGGTGAGAGAGGAAAGATTTAAAAGGGATCTAAGGGTAACTTTTTCAAGCAGAGGATGATGTGTAGATGTGGGTTTACTCGCTGAGCTGCAAGGTTCATTTTCAAATGTTTCGTCACCAGACTAGGTAACATCTTCAATGAGCCTTCGGACAAAGCACTGCTGATGATTCCTGCTTTCTATTTATATGTTTGGATTTCTTTGGGTGAAGTCTGCAATGGAATGAGCTACCAGAGGAAGTGGTGGAGGCTGGCATAATTAAAACATTTAAAAAGGCATTTGAATGGTTATATAAATAGGGGAAAGTGAGGACTGCAGATGCTGGAGATCGGTGTCAAGTGTGTGTTGCTGGAAAAGCACAGCAGGTCAGGCAGCAACCAAGGAGCAGGAGAATCGACGTTTCGGCAAAAAGCTCTTCGTCAGGAATGAGGCTTGTGAGCCAAAAGGGTGGAGAGATAAACGGGAGGGCGGTGAGGCTGGGGAAAGGTAGCTGAGAGTGCGATAGGTAGATGGAGGTGGGGCAATGGTGATAGGTCAGAGAGGAGGGTGGAGCAGATAGGTGGGAAGGAAGATGGATAGTTAGGACAGGTCAAGAGGACAGTGCCAAGTTGGAAGGTTGGAATTGGGATTGGGATAAGGTTGGGGGAGGGAAGGGGAGGAAAGTGGTGAAATCCACATTGATCCTGTGTGGTTGAAGGGTCCCAAGGCGAAAAATGAGGCATTTTTCCTTCATGTGTCGGGTGGTTAAGGTATGGCGATGGAGGAGGCCCAGGACCTGCATGTCCTTGGTGGAATGGGAAGGGGAGTTGAAGTGTTCGGCCACGGGGCGGTAGGATTGGTTGGTGAGAGTGTCCTGGAAATGTTATCTGAAGTGTTCTGCAAGTAGGCGTCCTGTCTCCCCAATGTAGAGGAGACTGCAATGGGAGCAACTGACACAGTAAATGACATGTATGGAAGTACAGGTGAAACTCTGATGAATGTGAAAGGCTCCTTTGGGGCCTTGGACGGAGATTGGGGGTGGGGTGGGGGTGGGGGATGTGGGCACAGGTTTTGTAATTCCTGCAGTGGCAGGGGAAGGTGCCTGGAGGGGAGGGTATTTTGGTGCGGGTGCGTGGACCTGACAAGAGAGTCGCAGAGGGAATGGTCTTTACAGAACACGGATATGGGTGGGGAGGGAAATATCTGTTCCAAACCGGCACTGTCCTCTTGAACTTTCCTACCTGATTTCGCTGCTCCTTTGATGCTGCCTGAACTGCTGTGCTCTTCCAGCACCACTAATCCAGAATCTTCCTTCCCACCTATCCACTCAGGTCCCCTCTCCAATCTACCACCTTCACACTCACCTTCATCTACCTATTGTGTTCCCAGCTACTGGCCAACCCTCTCATTCCTGATGAAGAGCTTATGCACTAAACATCTACTCTCCTACTCCTCAAATGCTGCCTGACCCAGCTGTGCTTTTACAGCACCACACTCTTTGACTCTGATCTCCAGCATGTCCTAGAAAGTCCTCACTTTCTCCAAAGTGAAGTTGACAAATTAAATGGATTAAAAGGTTTAACAGTGGATGGGTGAAGTGAAAAAAGACAAAAATGGAGCAGACCTGGGAAGAAAATTGAGATTTGTTCAAGCAACATACTCAAGTTCACACCTCCTGACTGAAAGAGGCAAGCATAACAATTGGTTGTAATCCAGATTATGAAAATCTTTTTCACTGTGCCACTCAAAATTGATCGATTTGGTAGGAAGGGTGCAGAAAACAAAGACCATAATTCTAAAAGGTGTGCAGCAGAGCAACCTGCGACTATATGAAGAAAAATCATTGAACATGGCAGAGCAGGCTGAGAAAGCAATGAATAAAGCATTGTGGCTTTGTAAATAAGAACAAGGTATACAAAAATAAGGTTATTATGAAAACCCTTTATAAAACACTTCTGCAGACACATGTGGATTATTATGTCAAGTTCTGGGCATTACACTTTAGGAAGGGTGTGAAAGCGTTAACAAGGTTAGAGAAAATTTCATGAGATTGGCTCCTTGGTGGAGTAACGATAGTTACATGAAGAGACTGGACTGTCCTCCTTGAAGCAAGATTAATAGGAAATTTAATAAAGGCATACAAAACCTTTCTGAGAGAAAGAAAATGTGGCACAATAATTGTGTTTCAGAGAACATCAAACCAATCAATCACAGCATATTGAATAGCAGCCAGCAATAGCAAATGTGGCTAAACATAGGCAGAAAAGACAAGAGGCACAAGTATAATCGTCAAGTAAGGAACAAGCAAACTCAACTTACTTATCTACTATTCCCTTCTGTTTGAGAATCTGGTGCACTTCCACTGAAGTCTGAGGACCCTGGAGTTTCTGGCCATTCAACATCTCCTGTTCCAACTGCTCAATAGTCTGAAGAACAAATAAATCCACACACTGCTGTAATGTCATTCCTTACATGACAAATTATTGATGCTGACCTAATATATATTTATCCACACACCACTTTTTCATTAAAGTACTATTATTAAAGGTATGGTTGCCGAGTTCGCTGATGACATAAAGGTTGGTATAAAACTAAGTTGTGAAGAAGACAAAAGGTGACTACAAAAAGATACTGATGGGTTAAGGTGAGTGGCCAAAGATGTAGCAAATGGAGAATAATATGGGAAAATGTGAAAGTGTCTTTTTTGGCAGGAAAAATGAAAGTAAACAATCCTATCTAAATAGTGAGAGATTGCAGTGCTCAAAGACACAGGAGGATCTGCGTGGTCTTGTGCTTGCATCACAAAGGTTAGCCTACAGGTACAACAAGTAATGGGTGAGATACTAAACAAGTATTTTGCATCAGTGGTTATGATGGAGAAGGATATGGAAGTTTGAAAACTTGGAGAAACGGTGACATCTTAAAAAGTGTCCACATTACAGAGGTTGTGGTGCTCAAGGACTTAAAACATATAAAGATGGATAAATGTCTGGACATGATCAGGCATATCCCACAACTTTGTGGGATGCTAGGGTCCCTTGCTGAGATATTTGTATCAATGATAGTTGTGGGTGACATGCTGGAAAGCAGGAGGGTGACTAAGTTAGTGCCATTACTTAAGAAAGGTGTTAATGAAAAGCCAGGAACTATAGACAACTGAGCCTAACATCAGGGGTGGGTAAGTTGTTGAAGGAGATCCTAAAAGGACAGATTTACATGTGTTTGGACAAGCAAGGACTGATCAGGGATAGTGAACAGTGCTTTGGTGTGGGAAATTGTTCCTCACTAACTTGATTGAGTTTTTTTGAAAACGTGACAAAGATTGATGAAGGTACAGCAGTTGTCTACATGGTCTCAGCAAAGTGTTCAACAAGGTTCCGGATGGTAGACTGGTTAGCAAAGTTAGATCTCAGGGAATCCAGAGAGAGCTAGCCATCTGGATGCAAAATTAACTTGAAGGTAGGAGACAGAGGATGGTGGTAGAGGGTTGCTTTTGGACTGGAGGCCTGTGACCAGTGATGTGCTACAAGAAATGGTGCATGTGAATATAGGTGGAATGGTTAGTAAATTTGCAGGTGAGATTAAAACTAGGGGTGTTGTGGACAGTAAAGAAGGTTATCTCAGAACAATAGAAGCTTGATCAGATGGGCCAAGGAGTGGCAGATGGGAGTTTAATTTTAGATAAATGTGGGGTGTTGCATTTTGGAAAGGCAGAACTTTTACTCTTGATGGTAGAGTCTTGGGGTACAGGTTCATATTTCCTTGAAGGTGGAGTTGCAGGTTGACAGGACAGTGAAGGCAGTGTTTGGTACACTTGCCTTTATTGGTCAATGCATTTAATATAGGAGTTTGGATGTCATGTTGCAGCTGTGTAGGATATTGGTTAGGTTACTATAGGAATATGGTGTTCAATTCTGGACTCCCTGCTATCGGAAAGATGTTATAACTACAGGGTGCAGAACAGATTTATAAGGATGTTGCCAGGTTTGGAGGGTTTGAGCGATATGGAGACTGAATAGAATAGAGCTATTTTCTTTGGAGCGCAGAGGTTGAGGGGTGACCTTAGAGGTTTATAAAATCATGAGAAGCATGGATAGGTAAATAGCCAAGGTCTTTTTTCCCCAGGGTGGTGGAGTCCAAAACTAGAGGACATAGGTTTAGGGTAAGAGGAAGAATTTAGAAGGGACCTAAAGGGCAGCTTTTTCTAGCAGGGGGTGGTGCGTATATGGAACGAGCTACCAGAGGAAGTGGTGGAGGTTAGTACACTAAGAAAATTTAAGAGCCATCTCTTAAATACATACATAAGAAAGGTTTACAGGGATTTAGCCAAATGCTGGTCAATGGGACTAGGTTAATTTAGGATATCTGGTCAGCATGGATGAGTTGGACCAAAGGGTCTGTTTCTGTGCTGTATGATTCTATACGTAAGTAGAATCCTTTGGTCCAATTCATCCATGCTGACCAGATATCCTAAATTAATCTAGTCCCATTTGCCAGCACTTTGCCCATATCCCTGTTAACCCATCCTATTCATAAACCCAACCAGATGCCTTTTAAATGTTATAATTGTGCCAACTTTCATCACTTCCTCTGGCAGCTCATTCCATACACATACTGTCCTCTGTGTGAAAATGTTGCCCGTTAGGTGTCTTTTAAATCTTACTCCTCTCACCTTAAACCTATGCCCTCTAGTTTTGGACTTCCCCACCCCAGAAAAAAAACCTTGGTTATTCATCTTATGCATGGCCATCATGATTTTATAAACCTCTATAAGATCATCACTCAGCCTCCGACGCTCCAGAGAAATTGACCGCAGAATATTCAACCTCTCCCCGTAGTTCAAACCCTCCAAACCTGGCAACATCCTTGTAAATCTTTTCTGAGCCCTTTCAAGTTTCACAACACCTTTCCAATTGGACGGAGACCAGAATTGTATGCAGCATCCAATAATGGCCTAATCAATGTCCTGTAGAGCCACAAAATGACATTCCAACTCCTATACTCAATACATTGACCAATAAAGGCAGACATACCAAATGCCTTCTTCACCACCCTATCTACCTGCAACTCCGCTTTCAAGGAAATATGACCCTGCACTCCAAGGCCTTTTTGTTCAGCAACACTTCCAGGATCTTACCACTAAGTGTATAAGTCCTGCCCTGATTTGCCTTTCCAAAGTGCAGCACCTCACATTTATCTTGATTAAACTCCATCTGCCACTCCTCGGCCCATTGGCTCATCTGATCAAGATCCCATTGTACTCTGAGGTACTTCTTCGCTGACCACTACACCTCCAATTTTGGTGTCATCTGCAACTTACTAAACATACCTTCTATGTTCACATCCAAATCATTTATGTAAATGACAAAAGGCAGTGGACCCATCACTGATCCTTGTGGCACTCCACTGGTCACAGGCCTCCAGTCTGAAAAGGAACCTTTCACTACCACTCTGTCTTCTACCTTCGAGCCAGTTAAGTCATCAGATAGCTAGTTCTCAATGTATTCCATGTGATCTAACCTTAATAACCAGTCTACCAAGAGGAACCTTGTCGAACGCCTTACTGAAGTCCACATAGATCATATCCACTGCTCCGGCCTCATCAATCCTCTTCATTACCTCTTCAAAAACTTATTCACGTTAGTGAAACATAATTTCCCACACACAAAGCCACGATGACTATTCCTAAAATCCTTGTGTATCCAAATCATGTAAATCCTGTCCCTCAGGATTCCCTCCAACAACTGATGTCAGGCTCACTAATCTATAGCTCCCTGGCTTTTCCTTACCACCATTCTTACATAGTAGCAGGTTAGCCAACCTCCAATCTTCCAGCACCTCACCTGTGGCTATTGATGATATAAATGTCTCAGCTAGGGGCCCAGCAATCACTTCCCTAACTTCCTATAGAGTTCAAGAGCATACCTGATCAGGTTCCAGGGATTTACCCACCTTTGCGTTTTCTGACATCCAACACCATCTCCTCTGTAATATGGTCATTTTTCAAGATGTCGTTATTTATTTCCCCACGTTCTCTATCTTCCTTATCCTTTTCCACAGCAAATACTGATGCAAAATACTTGTTGAGTGTCTCTCCCCCATCTCCTATGGTTCCACACAGAGGTGTGTTAAAGTTTACAGGCCACTATTTTCTCCCTAGTTACCCTTTTGTCCATAACGTACATGAGACAACTTGAATGAAACAAAACCAAATCCTGAGGGATCTTGGCAGGATATGTGTGGGGAGGATGTTCCCTCTTAAGGCAGAAACAAATACTAAGGGTTCACCTATTGGAAGCAGGAATTAGGTGTTTTTTTCTCTGTCAGAAGGTCTTGAAGTTTTGGAACACTCTCTTCCTAAAAGGGTAGTGGAAACAGAATTTTTGAATATTTTTATGGAAGTAGTTGTTGAATTGTTTTAAAAATGGGTGAAAGGTTACGAGGGGTAAGTAGGAATGCAGATTTGAGTTTTCAATCAGGTTAACCATGACTTTATTGAATGGTGGTGTAGGTAATATGAATGTCTTGTATGTACATATATACCTCCTGTGTAAAACTAAATTCCATACTAGGACAAAAGAAACAAAAATAAAGTTTGTCAATGCAGTATATTACTGAGAGAGTGCTGCTGTGCTTCAGGCGGGAATTAAACCCAGAACCTCTCAGAATCACAGAATTGTTAGGGTGCAGAAGAATGCCATTCAGCCCACTCATTCGGAATCTCTCTGACTTTTTGATTTCAATGGCACTATATTTTTGCCATTAGCAAATTTTTTTTCTCAAACAGTAATACAAATACAGACCATCTGATCATGATAATGTTGCTTTTAGTGCATAAAATAGGATTGCATTCCTGAAGAAGGGCTTATGCCCGAAACGTCGATTCTCCTGTTCCCTGGATGCTGCCTGACCTGCTGCGCTTTTCCAGCAACACATTTTCAGCTCTGATCTCCAGCATCTGCAGACCTCACTTTCTCCCCATTGCATTTCAATGTCAAAATAGTGACTTCACTTTACAAGTACTTTATTGGGTGTAAGTTGGGACATCAGTGGTTATAACCTACTCTGTATAAATGCATAATAAGCATGGTGTAAAAATAGGCTGCAAATGTTTCAACAAACCACTCCTTATGAAATCGTGAACTTTAGCTGCGATACAGTTCTACCGTCATTGGTGTCTTGTTTAGCTAGCCACTCTATACATTTCTCCAAATAGTTGAATACTGGTCGTCTCGCAAACTTGATTGAGTTTTTTGAAGAAGTAACAAAGAGGATTGGTGAGGGCAGAGGGGTAGGTGTGATCTATATGGACTTCAGTAAGGCATTCGACAAGGTTCCCCATGGGAGACTGGTTAGCAAGGTTACATCTCACGGAATACAGGGAGAACTAGCCATTTGTATTCAGAACTGGCTCAAAGGTAGAAGGCAGAGGGTGGTGGTGGAGGGTTGTTTTTCAGACTGGAGGCCTGTGACCAGTGGAGTGCCACACGAATCGGTGCTGGGTCCTCTATGTTTTGTCATTTACATAAATGATTTGGATGCAAGCATAAGAGGTACAGTTAGTAAGTTTGCAGATGACACCAAAATTGGAGGTGTAGTGGACAGCGAAGAAGGTTACCTTAGATTACAACAGGATCTTGACCCGATGGGCCAATGCGCTGAGAAGTGGCAGATGGAGTTTAATTCAGATAAATGCGAGGTGCTGCATTTTGGGAAAGTAAATCTTAGCAGGATTTATGCACTTAATGGTAAGGTTCTAGGGAGTGTTGCTGAACAAAGAGACCTTGGAGTGCAGGTTCATAGCTTCTTGAAAGTGGAGTCGCAGGTAGATAGGATAGTGAAGAAGGTGTTTGGTATGCTTTCCTTTATTGGTCAGAGTATCGAGTACAGGATTTGGGAGGTCATGTTGCGGCTGTTGGTTAGGACATTAGTGAGGCCACTGTTGGAATATTGCATGCAATTCTGGTCTCCTTCCTAGCGGAAGGATGTTGTGAAACTTGAAAGGGTTCAGAAAAGATTTACAAGGATGTTGCCGTGGTGGAGGATTTGAGCTATAGGGAGAGGCTGAACAGGCTGGGGCTGTTTTCCTTGGAGCGTTGGAGGCTGAGGGGTGAACTTATAGAGGTTTACAAAATCATGAGGGGCATGGATAGGATAAATAGACAAAGTCTTTTCCCTGTGTTCGGGGAGTCCAGAACTAGAGGTCATAGGTTTAGGGTGAGAGGGGAAAAATATAAAAGACGTATGGGGCAACCTTTTCACACAGAGGGTAGTACATGTGTGGAATGAGCTGCCAGAGGAAGTGGTGGAGGCTAATACAATTGCAACAGTTAAATGACATTCGGATGGGTATATGAATGGGAAGGGCTTGGAGGGATATGCGCCAGGTGCTGGCAGATGGGACTAGATTGGGTTGGGATATCTGGTCGGCATGGACGGATTGGACCGAAGGGTCTGTTTCTATGCTGTACATCTCTATGAGTCTATGATAGATTATTTAACTGTGGGAATTAAGGGCAAGCCAAAGTCGACCCACATTCAAGCACTTCTCAGGGGTAAGTGTTTAACAATTCGAAGGACACCTTCCTAAAAATGTAATTCCCTTCTTTCACCGAAGGGCAAATACCACACTATCACTACTCATCCAGTGGGCAGCAGTTAACTAATCTTCTGCTGTATTTAGTTCAGTGCCTTGCTGTTTTCCATTCCCTTGAATCTGTATGTGTTTCTTTTCAAAGTGTTTTAATAGAATACGCTATTAACAAATTCTTACTTACCTTTCCAGTTTTTACAAAAGCTTCTGCAATCTTCCGGTTTCGTCCACCGTAGCAAGTTGTAATAACATCTGCAACCCCGCAACTTTCCAAGAAAGTTGTCTCAGACACTGATCCTTTGCAAAAGAGTTTGGCAAATGCGATCATTTCCATTAGACCCAGGCGAATCACTGCAGCTTTAGTGTTATCTCCACAGCAAAGACCGTCACAGAAACCAGCACCAACAGCAACAATGTTCTGTCAAAGAGGGTCAGTACCATTTTATGAAAGTCATGTATCTTCCACAATCAAGATATGTTCTAAAAGTTTATTTCTAAATTATATTCTAAAAGTTTTAATGTCCATTTTTAAGTTTATATGTGATGGCATGGCACATAGTCTCACAACGAATACTTATTTCTTCAAAAAACAATCACAATGCGAACAAGATTATAAGGATAGGGAAAGGCAAGACAATACAGATAATTAGCTAATTAAAGTTGAAGGCAGGAATTTTACATGATATGGTGAGCCTACGACCACCAAAGACATGGAAGGTGAATGAACATGATTGGATAGATCAATCAAAAAAGTGACACTTAATGAAGATTTGAGTCTGGAGTACAAGTCGGATAAAAAGATAAAACTGTGATTGATAATCAGTTCCATGGCCAAGATGAGGTGCATTAGCAAGAGATTTTTTTTTCTTTATTCTTTTATGGGAAGTGGACATCACTAAAATCTGGCATGTATTGCCAATCCTTAATTGGGTGGCCTGCTAGCCACTTCAGAGGATAGTTAAGAGTCAATCATATTGCTGAGATTCTGAAGTGGCATGTCAGCCAGATTGGATAAGGAAATTAGTGAACTAGATAGGCTTTTGAAACAGGCTTTTACGAGGATGTTGCCTGGTATGGAAGGTGCTAGCTATGAAGAGAGGTTGAATAGGTTAGGATTGTTTTCATTAGAAAAAAGGAGATTGAGGGGGACCTGATTGAGATCTACAAAATCATGAAGGGTATGGACAAGGTAGATGGAGACAAGCTTTTTCCCAGGGTGAAAGATTTAATAATGAGAGGTCACGCTTTCAAAGTGAGAGAAGAAAAGTTTAAGGAAGATACACCCGGCAAGTACTTTACACAGAGGGTGGTAGGTGCCTGAACGCGTTGCCACCAGAGGTAGTAGAGGCAGGCACGGTAGATTCATTCAAGATACATCTGGACAGATGCATGGGGGCAGAGGGATACAGATGCTTAGGAATTGGGCGACAGGTTTAGACAGGGGATTTGGATTGGCTCAGGCTTGGAGGGCCGAAGGGCCTGTTCCTGGGCTGTAAAATGTTTTTTGTTCTTTTTAAATTACAACTGTAGTTGTAATGGTCACTGTTACCCAGGCTTCGTTTATACTCGAGATTTATTAACTGAATTTAATTTCCATCAGTTGCTTTAATGAAATTTGAATTCATATCCTCAGAGCATTAGCCTGGGCCTCTGGACTAACCACACAGTGACATTCCATTAGGTCACAGTTTCCCTGCACTATATGCTCGAAACCAGAGTTGGACTGTTATGAGACAGAAGTAGCTGTACAGCACATAGCTCAAAATATACAGGAATGCCAGGTGAATACATCCTTAAACTACAAAATAGCCCATGAAAGGTCAAAGATGACAACAAAAAATTCAAAATACTAAGAGAAAAGTAGCCCCCAAACAGATATCCCCTGTTTAAAGTACATTTTATTAGCATGCTTTCACTTTCATACAGTTAGGGAGATACCTGAAGAGTGTTTTAACATTTTAACATGGAGTCTGCACGTGGACCAAGCACTGTGCTGTAACTCTGTGCTCAATATAACATGTAGCCCAAACGACATCATGCTGCTTTTCATCATCTCTGCTATCTCAGAATCCCCTAGCCTGCTGGGTCTTGCATTTCCTTGCACTGACTGCCTCTCCCAACATCGCCCACATGGTACCGTTACCATTCCCTTCTGCTTGCTGAATCCTCATTCATAGCAAGGACTCAGAAGAAGAATAGCAAGTAGAGAGCATACAGCAATAAAGGTAGTAATTGAGGGAGTGGGCTGGTGAGGCGGAGGAGATCAAAATGACAGCTGTACAGTTGGCACCAGGAAGGCCAACAGGGAACAGTGAGAAGGCCAGCCTAAGGGAGCCAAGTGCAAATAGAATACTGTATCTGGAAGGATATTGATTGAATATTACAATTACACTGGATGTCTCATTTATTAATTATGGAAATGTGGGCATTACTGGCTAAGCCAATACTTTTTGCCCATCTCTAATTGCCCTGGAAGAAGTAGTGGTGAGTTGTTTTCTGCAACTGCTATAGTCCTTGGCGAATAGGGACACCTACAGTGCTATTAGAGATTTCCAGGATTTTGAGCCAGTGACAGTGAGGGCGCAGCAAGAAGTTCCAAGTCAGGATCGTGGGTAACTTGGAGGTGACCCAAGCAACTGCTACATTTGTTTTCAGGGTAGTAGATGTTTCAGAGCTTGAATGGTATTGTCAAAAGAGCCTTGGTGAATTACTGAGTTGTATCTCACAGATGGTACATACTGTCATTGTGTGTTAGTGAAGAGAGTAAATGCTGAAGCTAGTGAACGGAGTGCCAGTTATCTGAGCTGCCTTGTCCTGGATGTTGCTGAGTTTCTGGACTGCTGTTAGAGCTGGATCGCATTCTGATAATGTGCCTTGCAGATGTTGTTCAGGTACCAGAGAGGCAGGGGAAAAGTTATTCACCATAGAATTCCTAGCCTCTGAATTGCTCTTTAGCCATAGTATTTACATGACTAGGAGAAAGTGAAGACTGCAGATGCTGGAGATCAGAGCTTAAAAATGTGTTGCTGGAAAAGCGCAGCAGGTCAGGCCGCATCCAAGGAGCAGGAGAATCGACGTTTCGGGCATTAGCTTATGCCCGAAATGTCGATTCTCCTGCTCCTTGGATGCTGCCTGACCTGCTGTGCTTTTCCAGCAACACATTTTTAAGCTCTATTTACATGACTAGACAAGTTTGGTTTCTGAGTGAATGTGAGGACTGCAGATGCTGGAGATCAGAGTTGAGAGTGTGGTGCTGGAAAAGCACAGCAGGTCAAGCAGCATCCGAGGAGCAGGAGAGTCGACATTTCAGGCAAAAGGGCTTTTGGATGCTGCCTGACCTGCTGTGCTTTTCCAGCACTCCACACTCGAAGTTTGGTTTCTGGTTAAAGGTAACCTTCAGAATGTTCATACTGGGCAATTCTGCGATGATAGTGCCACTGAATGTCATAAACTGATGGCTGTGTTCTTGCTTGTTGGACATTTGTGTGGTGCAAGTGTTACTTGCCACTTAGCACAACTCTGGATGTCATTCAGGTCTTCGGCATATGGAGACCGTCTGCTTCGGTAGCTGATGAGTCATAATTGGAGTTGAGCATTATATACATTAATGATTGCACTATTATATAAGTGCATACAATTTGTTCTGTCTAGTATCTTACAAGCATCTTGTACGATTATTCTGAGCAACTTCAATTTTTCTTGTGGAATCTGGGCATGTGATATTTGTGCCATCTAAAGTAGGAAGTGGTCAGAAAAAGATATCAATGCAAATACAAAAAGAACCACTACTTGTGATGCAATCCGTTTTATGTAAGGATGACTATTTTGTGGAACACTACCATTCAGTCTACAAGTTGAACCTTGCTCTCATCTGGCTTCTCTGTACCCAATATCCTGCAGTGTCCATTACGGTTAACATCTGCTTGAGCAACAGCACTTCAAAGCTTTAGATTAGATTACTTACAGTGTGGAAACAGGCCCTTCGGCCCAACAAGTCCACACCGACCCGCCGAAGCGAAACCCACCCATACCCCGACATTTACCCCTTACCTAACACCACTGGCAATTTAGCATGGCCAATTCACCTGACCTGCACATCTTTGGACTGTGGGAGGAAACCGGAGCACCCGGAGGAAACCCACGCAGACACGGGGAGAATGTGCAAACTCCACACAGTCGCCTGAGTCGGGAATTGAACCCGGGTCTCATGGCGCTGTGAGGCAGCAGTGCTAACCACTGTGCCACCGTGCCGCACATTAACAAGCTTTCCACATTAACACTGAATTCAACAATTTTATGTCACATCTAGCCCCAACTCTTTTATCTTTGTTGGTTGTCTTTTTTCATTCTTCGGAGAAAGGGTTTTAAACTAATTGAGGGGTAGGGAGGTTTGGGAGAGGAGAAATAAAGATTAGAACCCCACAGCATGGAAACAGGCCATTTGGCCCAACAGGTCCACGCCACCCCTCCAGAGTTACCCACCCAGACTCATTCCCATACCTTATATTTACTAATGCACCTAACACTATGGGCAATTTAGCATGGCCAATTCACCTAACCTGCACATCTTTGGATTGTGGGAAGAAACCGGAGCACCCAGAGGAAACCCATACAGACATGGGGAGAATGTCCAAACTCCACAGAGACAGTCGTCCGAGATGGGAATCTAACTCTGGTCCCTGCTGCTGAGGGGTAGCAGTGCTAACCACTGAGCCACCATGCCACCCATTACAAAGGGTTACAAACCAACAGGATATTAGAGGATCACAAGACAATTATTTGGATAATAATACTTTACGGTAGGATTCTGGGTAATCCAAGATGGAGGACAGGAAAAAATTCTGGCTGTAACAGCTGCTCCTTTTTTGAGGTATTTTAGGTGCCTGGAAGTGATTTCCTCAAATTCGAGGAGCAGCAATTACTGTTTTATATGCTGTTGCATTGTTTTGGAACTTTGGAAAAAAAGTCAAAACAACAGCAGTTTTTAAATGGGAGAAGAACAGACAAAGGAAGCACATGGTGAGGTCAGTGCAGGAGAGAGAGAGAGAGAAAGAAACTGACACTGCCTTTGCTGTTTGAATTCATGTATCGCTGGACATCGGAGTGTGTCTGGGAAAATTAATAAACAGTGAAATTCACAACTGATCTTGGAGGAACTGTTGGGCGAAGTTCACAGCACAGAAGCAGATAAGCGTATTGTTTTTAAGTGGGACCTACAGAAAGTCTGCAGTAGTGAGCAGAATGGGTTCTTTCTTGATTATATGTTTTTGGAGATATGTCTCTTGATTAACCTTAAAATATAAGCCATAACTATTAAATTAACCTGGATAAGTGTTTGTAGAGGAAAGTGTCTGGGGCTATAGATTGTGAAGGAGCAAAAATGGCCTTTAGTAGAGTGATATGTGCTTCTTATCAGATGTGGGAGTTCAAAGAGAGTTTAAGGGTTACTGCAGATAATATCTGTCATAAATGCTGTTGGTTGTGAATCTTACCAGATCGAATGGATTGGTTGGAGAGACAGTTAGAAGCAATGAGGAATTTGCAACAGCAACAGTATGTGATAGATGGCAGTTATAGGAAGGGGGGAAAGTCTCAGATACAGTAACATAGATGGGTTTACTCCAGGAAAGGTAAGAGAGGTAGGCAGCTAGTGCAGGAGTCATTTGTGGCTATACCCATTTCAAACAGGTATGCTGTTTTGGAAAATGTAGGGGGTGATGGATTCTCAGGGGAATGTAGCTCAAACAGCCAGGTTTCTGGCATTGAAACTGGCTCTAATGCAACGAGGGGTACATTGAGTTCCAAGAGATCAATTGTGTTAGGGGATTCTCTAGTCCGAGGTACAGACAGACGTTTCTGTGGCCAGCAGCGAAAAATCAGAATGGTGTGTTGCTTCCCTGGTGCCAGGATCAAGGATGTCTCAGAGAGGGTGCAGAATGTTCTCGCAGGGGAGAGGGGCCAGCAGGAAGTTATTGTCCACATTGGAACCAATAACATAGGAAGGGAAAAGGTTGAGATCCTGAAGGGAGATTACAGAGAGTTAGGCAGAAGTTTAAAAAGGAGGTCCTCGAGAGTAGTAATATCTGGATTACTCCCAGTGCTACGAGCTAGTGAGGGCAGGAATAGGAGAATAGAGCAGATGAATGTGTGGCTGAGGAGCTGGTGTATGGGAGAAGTGACCTGTACAAGAAGGGCGGATTGCACCTAAATTGAAAGGGCACTAATATACTGGCAGGGAAATTTGCTAGAACTGCTTGGGAGGATTTAGACTAGTAAAGGGGGGGGGACCCAGGGAGATAGTGAGGAAAGAGATCGATCTGAGACGGGTACAGCTGAGAACAGAAGTGAGTCAAACAGTCAGGGCAGGCAGGGACAAGGTAGGACTAATATATTAAACTGCTTTTATTTCAATGCAAGGGGCCGATCAGGGAAGGCAGATGAACTCAGGGCATGGTTATGAACATAGGACTGGGATATCATAGCAATTACAGAAACATGGCTCAGGGATGGGCAGGACTGGCAGTTTAATGTTCCAGGATACAAATGCTACAGGAAGGATAGAAAGGGAGGCAAGAGAGGAGGGGGAGTGGCATTTTTGATAAAAGATAGCATTACAGCTGTACTAAGGGAGGATATTCCCAGAAATACATCCAGTTATTTAGGTGGATCTGAGAAATAAGACAGGGATGATCACCTTATTGGGATTGTATTATAGACCTCTTAATAGTCAGAGGGAAATTGAGAAATAAACGTAAGGAGATCTCAGCTATCTGTAAGAATAATAGGGTAGTTATGGTAGGGGATTTTAACTTTCCAAACATCGACTGGGACTGCCATAGTGTTAATGGTTTAGATGGAGAGGAATTTGTTAAGTGTGCACAAGAAAAATTTCTGATTCAGTTTGTGGCTGTGCCTACTAGAGAAGGTGCAAAACTTGACCTACTCTTGGGAAATAAGGCAGGGCAGGTGACTGAGGTGTCAGTGGGGGAGCATTTTGGGGCCAGCAACCATAATTCTATTAGATTTAAAATAATGATGGAAAAGGATAGACCAGATCGAAAAGGTGAAGTTCTAAATTGGAGAAAGGATAATCTTGATGGTATTAGGCAAGAACTTTCAAAAGCTGACTGGGGGCAGATGTTCGCAGGTAAAGGGACGGCTGGAAAATGGGAAGCCTCCAGAAATAAGATAACGAGAATCCAGAGAAAGTATATTCCTGTTTGGGTGAAAGGAAAGGCTGGTAGGTATAGGGAATGCTAGATGACTCAAGAAATTGAGGGTTTGGTTAAGAAAAAGGAAGCATATGTAAGGTATAGAAAAGATAGATCGAGTGAATCCTTATAAGTGTTTAAAGGCAGTAGGCGTGTACTTAAGAGGGAAATCAGGAGGGCAAAACGGGGACATGAGATAGCTTTGGCAAATAGAATTAAGGAGAATACATTACATTAAGGACAAAAGGGTAACTAGGGAGGGAATAGGGCCCCTCAAAGATCAGCAAGGCGGCCTTTTGTGGAGCGGCAGAAAATGGGGGAGATACTAAACGAGTATTTTGCATCAGTATTTACTGTGGAAAAGGATATGGAAGATATAAACTGTAGGGAAATAGATGGTGACATCTTGCAAAATGTCCATATTGGATGTCTTGAAACAGGTAAAGGTTAATAAGTCTCCAGGATCTGATCAGGTGTACCCGAGAACTCTGTGGGAAGCTAGAGAAGTGATTGCTGGGTCTCTTGCTGAAATATTTGTATCATCGATAGTCACAGGTGAGGTGCCGGAAGACTGGAGGTTGGCTAATGTGGTGCCACTGTTTAAGAAGGGTGGTAAAGACAAGCCAGGGAACTATAGACCAGTGAGCCTGACGTCAGTAGAGGGCAAGTGTCGGAGGGAATCCTGAGGGACAGGATGTACATGTATTTGGAAAGGCAAGGACTGATTAGGGACAGTCAACATGGCTTTGTGTGTGGGAAATCATGTCTCACAAGATTGATTGAATTTTTTAAGAAGTAACAAAGAGGATTGATGAGGGCAGAGCAGTAGATGTGATCCCTATGGACTTCAGTAAGGCGTTTGACAAGGTTCCCCATGGAAGACTGGTTAGCAAGGTTAGATCTCATGGAATAGAGGGAGAACTCGCCATTTGGATACAGAACTGGCTCAAAGGTAGAAGACAGAGGGTGGTGGTGGAGGGTTGTTTTTCAGACTGGAGGCCTGTGACCAGTGGAATGCCACAAGGATTGGTGCTGGGTCCTCTACTTTTTGTCATTTACATAAATGATTTGGATGCGAGCATAAGAGGTACGGTTAGTAAGTTTGC
>NC_057714.1:67769826-67781533 GCF_004010195.1 Chiloscyllium plagiosum
TGGAAACAGGCCCTTCGGCCCAACAAGTCCACACCGACTTGCCGAAGCGCAACCCACCCAGACCCATTCCCCTACATTTACCCCTTCACCTAACACTACTGGCAATTTAGCATGGCCAATTCACTGAACCTGCACATTTTTGAACTGTGGGAGGAAACTGGAGCACCCGGAGGAAACCCAAGCAGACACGGGGAGAATGTACAAACTCCACACAGTCGCCTGAGGCGGGAATTGAACCCAGGTCTCTGGCGCTGTGAGGCAGCAGTGCTAACCACTATGCCACCGTGCCGCCCATAGAGGTTTACAAAATTATGAGGGGCATGGATAGGGTAAATAGAAAAAGTCTTTTCCCTGGGGTGGGGGGAGTCCTGAACTAGAGGGCATAGGTTTAGAGTGAGATGGAAAAGATATAAAAGAGACCTAAGGGGCAACTTTCACACAGAGGGTGGTATGCATATGGAATGAGCTGCCAGGGGAAGTGGTGGAGGCTGGTACAATTGCAACATTTAAGAGGCATTTGGATGGGTACATGAATTGTAAGGGTTTGGAGGGATATGGACTAGGTGCAGGCAAGTGGGACTAGATTGGGTTAGGTTATCTGATCAGCATGGATGGGTTGGGCCGAAGGATCTGTTTTCATGCTGTACATCTGTATGACTCTAAGTGAAACAGGAAGGAACACAGGATAAGCAATTGAAAAATTGCAAAAAATAGGGTCACCACGGTAACAAAATCACGGTAGTAAAATCACAAAATTAATAGTTCATCACTTGAATGAACGTAGTACTCAAAACAAAATAAATGAATTAATGACACAAATGCAGGTTGATGGTATGACCTTGTAGCCATCATAAAGACATGGTTACAAGGAGATCAAATTCTGGAATGAAATAATCAGGATATGTGGCTTTTTGAAAAGACAGGCCAGAAGGTGAGTAGCATTGTTTATACACGATTGAATAAGTACAATAGCAACAAATGATCTTAGATCAAAAGAAGTTGAATCCATATGAAATACCCATATAGAGTCCATTACAAAGGAGTGTGGAGCTGCAGGAGTGGACTGGGTAACTAGTTTAGCAGCAAATATGATTGAGGAACGATAGCAGACATTTAACAAAATAGCTTATGACTCATAGCAAAGATAAATTCCAGTATAGAACAATTCTATGAAGAAAATATGTCAACCATGGTTAACCAGAGAAGTTAAAGATTACATCAGACTGAAAGCAAAAAACATTCATTACAGCAAAGATTAGTGGGAAGCCAGAGGATTGGAAATGTTTTAGGAGTTAACAAAAGACAACCAAACAAAAGGGAGAAAATAAATTTGAGAGAAACCTGCAAGTAATATCATGATGGACAGCAAAAGCTTCTTTAAATATATAGAAAGGAAGAGAAAATCCAAAGTGAACACAGGCCTCTGAAATAATGAGGTAATGATAATGGGTGACCAGAAAATGGCAGAGGAGTTGAATAAATACTTCATAATAGAAGTAGCAATAATAATTCAAAATTACTAAATAATCAAGGGGCAAAGGAAAAAGAGAGGAAATAACTAAAATAACTTCCATTACAGAAAAAGTGCAAGGGAAACTAATGATGTCTTAAGTCCCTGAATCTTATAGGGTACATCCTAGAATATCAAAGAAAAGCAATTATCGAGACACTGAATTCACTGGTAGTAATCTTTCAGGAATCCGTGGATTCTGGAAAAACCCCAGAGGACTGAAAGCTGCCAGTTTAACACCTTTATTTGGAAAGAGAGGAACCAATAAAATTAACAACTATTAACCAGTTAGCATAACCCTTGTTAGGAAAATGTTAAAGTTTATCATAAAGGATGTAATAGCAGAGCATTTAGAAATACACAATATGAGCAAGCAGACAGCATAGCTTCATGAAAGGGAAATCATGCCAATAAAATTTACAATAATCCTTTGAGGTGATAACAAGCAGGATAGAGAAAGAAGAAGCAGTGGATTAAATAACTTTGGATTTTTAGTATTTTGATAAGTGCCATATTTTAGGCTATTTAAGATAGAGCCCATATTGCTGGAGGTAGTGTAATATCATGAATACAGGATTGGCCAGAGAGTTGAGATAAGAGAGATATTTTCAGGGCAGCAAACTGTAACTAATGGATTGCCACATAGATCAGTGCTGGTACCACAATTATATTCTATATATTCATGACTTAATGAAGAAAGTGAATGTGCTGTAGCCAGGATCATGGATGATACAACAATAGGTGGAAAGGCAAATGGTGAGAATAGCACAAAGAGTCTGCAGAGAGACTTTAACATGTTAAGTGAGTGGACGTAACTTCAGAGGAAATGTAATGTTGGGAAGTATGAAGTTATGCACTTTCACAGTTAGAATGGAGTAGATGAATGTTATTTAAATGGGGAAAGACTATAGAAATTTATACAACTGAGGGATTTGGGAGTCCTTAACCATGAGTCACTAAAATCTCGTATTCAAGTTCAGTAGGTAATAGAAATGGCAAATGGAATGTTGGCCTTTATTTCAAAGAGAATGGAGTATAAAAGTAGGGAGGCTTCACAAAAACTATAGAGGCTCTAGACCACATTTGGAATACTATGAACATCTTGGACCCCTGGTTTATGGAAAGATAAACAGCCTTTAGAGGCAGTCCAGAGAAGGTTCATGAGGTTGATACCAGGTATGGAAGGTCTGTCATTTGAGAAGAGGTTGAGTAGGTTGTGCCTGTACTCATCGGAATATAGTAGAATAAGGAGGAGTAGGAGTAGACTGTTTGGCCATTCAACGGGATTATGGCTAATCTGACATTCCTCAGATCCACTTTCTTGCCCTTTCCACATAACTCTTGATTTCTCAACTGAGCAAGAATCTTTCTATCTCTTAAATATACACAGGGACTCTGCCCCCATTACTTTCTGTGGCAAGGAGTTCTAACGACTCTTAACCCTCAGAAGAAATTCCCCAGCTCATTCTTAAATTGGCACCCTTTTATTCTGAGACTGTGCCCCCTGGTCCTAGACTCCTATAAGGGTAAACATCCCAGCATTTACCCTGTCACGCCCTTAAAGAATTCCAATGTTTCAATTAGATTATCTCTTATTCTTCTAAATTCCAATGAGTGGAGTCCCAACCTGTTTAACCTTTGCTTATACGATAATCTCTCCATACCAGGGATCATCCTAGTGAATCTTCTCTGAACTGCCTCCAATGAAATGATATCTTTCCAGAAATAAAGGGACCAAAACTGCTTACAGTACTCCAGATATGGTCTTATCAGCACCTTGTAGTGTTCCAATAAAACTTTCCCACACTTATATTCCAAATCCCTTGAAATAAGGTTCAACATTCCACAAGCCTTCTTGATTACCTGCTGCACTTGTGTGCTAGCTTTCTGTGTCTTGTACACAAGTATCCCAATTGAATTGCAGCTTTCTGTAGTTTTTCTTCATTTAAATAGATTAATAATAAGTGAGAAGCAACAAGGTTGTTAGTGGACTTGAGAGGGTAAATACGGAAAGGCTTTTACCCTTTGTGGGTAAGTCTACGACCGAGGGCATAATCTCAGAAAGAGTGGTCACACATTTAAGACATAGACAAGGAGGGATTTCTCCTTTCAGGAAGTGACAAATTTGTGGAATTCTTTAACATAGAGGTCTGTCAAGGCTGAGTTAGTCACTTATTCAAAACTGAGTTATTGACTTTCAATCAGTAAATTAATCAAGAATTACAGGGAAAAGGTAAGAATGTGGAATTGAGGGTTATCAGATCAGCCATAATCTCATTGAATGGCAAAGCTGACTTGATGGGCTGAAAGATCTACTTCTGCGGCTATGTCATATTCTTTATTTTTCAGAGAGCAGATGTTTCTAAGTCTGCCCTCCACGCCCCCTCTTGATAAAGCTGTTGTCACTTGACTGCTTGAATTATCATTCCTTTTGGCTTTGCACTATTATCCCTTTTGCCATTTAATTGCTCATGACTTTCACTCTCTCACAGAACTTCACCTTTTTCCCACCCTCTCCCCTTTCACTGACTCCAAGCTTACTTTAAACTTACTAAGTCTCTAACTTTGTCTGACTCTGAAAGGGTGTCAGTTTGAAATGATAACTCCACAGATGCTGAGAGACTTGATGAATATTTACAACACTTCGTATTTTTATATCAAAAAGGCATCAAGCAATTGAAATGTCAGAAACACACAGCAGCTCACTTTGCATCTGAAAAGAGAAATTACATTATACTTCACCCAGACTAATTCTGAGAAAGGATGAATCTCAAATGTTATTTTATTTGATTAGATGCTGTTAGATCCACAGATAATACTTTGCCTTAAGTCAAAATTGGGACCAAATGCAAAATAAAGCCATTTCTCTCATGATACTGAAGCAGCATTTCCTGCTATCAAACTTGTTATAATAAATATTGGTACTAAAATCAATCAGATTTTTGACCAAATTTCTGAAAAATACAGTATTGCAAGTTATGCTTTTATTACGTTTCAATCTAGTAATTCAATAAAGACAGATTTGCCATGCTTAAGAATCTCAAAACTAAGCCAGAGATGTTTAAAGATTAATACATATAATGGGTGTTATGTACACAGACTGACAAGACCATAGGACATAGGAGCAGATGTAGGCCATTCAATGAGATTAAGGATAATCTGGCAAATTCTCAATTACATTTTCCTGCTTTACCACCCCCCCAATAGCTCGTGATTCCTTTATTGATTAAAAGTCTTTATATCTCAGCCTTGAATATTTGTAACAGCCCAGCCAAGACAACCATCAGTAGTAAAGAGTTAGTCCTATTTCTATCAATAAATTACTCTGAGATTATGCCCTCTGGTCCCGAAAACACCCACAGATTGAGACATCTACAAGTCCGCAGCTACACTATCAAGCCCCCTAAGAAGCTTATATGTTTCAAAAAGATCGCCTCTATTTTATATTAAATCCCATAGGGTACAGGCCAAACTTCATAAGACAATCCTTTCATCCCTGGGATCATCCCAGAAAACCGTTGCTGGACTGCCTCCAATGCCACTGTACCTTTCCTTAGATAAGGGGACCCAAATTGTTCACAATATTTTAGATGTGCTCTAATTCGTACCTTGTACAGTTTTAGCAAGTCTTTTCTATTTTTACATTTTGTTCTGCTGAAATAAAGGCCAACAATCCATCTTCCTTCTCTAGGACCTGCTGAACTTGGATATTTAGTTTCATACTTCATCATCTTGCCTTGTTCCATTTAACAAAAGGTACTTTAAATGACAGAGACTCATGGTTGGTGTGTTGCCTCCCAGGTGCCAGGGTTCATGATGTCTCTGATCATGTTTTTGGGATCCATGAGGGGGAGGGGGAGCAGGCCCAAGTCAGGGTCAACATAGGCACCAATGACATAGGTAGGAAGAGAGTTGGGGATTTAAGACAGAAATTCAGAGAGCTAGGGTGGAAGCTTAGAGTAGAACAAACAAGAGTTGTTATCTTTGGTTTGCTGCCTGTGCCATGTGCTAGCAAGGCAAGGAATAGGGAGAGAGAGGAGTTGAGCATGTGGCTACGGGGATGGTGCAGGAGGGAGGGTTTTGGATTCCCGGAAAATTGGGGCTCTTTCTAGGGCAGGTGGGACCTCTACAAACAGGATGGTCTTCACCTGAACCAGAGGGGTACCAATATCCTGGGGGGGATATTTGTTAATGATCTTTGAGTGCGTTTAAACTAATTCAGCAGGGGGATGGGAACCTAAATTGTAGTTCGAGTATACAGGAGGTTGAGAGTAGTGAGGTTTTAAGGTCGCAAGAAGTTGATATGAAGTGTGCCTATTTCAACGCCAGGAGCATCTGGAATAAGGTGGGTGAATTTGCAGCATGGGTTGGTACCTGGGATTTCGATGTTGTGGCCATTTCAGAGACATGGGTAGAATAAGGACAGGAATGGTGATTGCAGGTTCCGGGATTTAGATGTTTCAGTAAGAACAGAGAAGATGGTAAAAAAACAGGTGGGAGTTTGTGGTGTGACACTGTTAGTCAAGGACAGTATTACGGTTGTAGAAAGGATGTTTGAGGACTGTACTGAGCTAGTATGGGCTGAGATTAGAAACAGGAAACGAGAGGTTACCCTGTTGGGAGTTTTCTATAGGCCTCCAAATAATTCCAGAGATGTAGAGGAAAGGATAGCAAAGATGATCCTTGATAGGAGCAATAGTAGCAGGGTAGTTGTTAATGGGGGGTCTTTAACTTTCCAAATATTGACTGGGAATTTTATATTGTTCAAGTAATTTGGATGGGTCAGTTTCTGTCCAATGCATGCAGGAGGGTTTCCTGACACAGTATGTAGATAGGCCAATAAGGGACAAGGCCAATAAGGGACAAGGCCACATTAGATTTGGTACTAGGTAATGAAGAGAAAATGAGGTCTGAATTTTATATTGTTCAAGTAATTTGGATGGGTCAGTTTCTGTCCAATGCATGCAGGAGGGTTTCCTGACACAGTATGTAGATAGGCCAATAAGGGACAAGGCCACATTAGATTTGGTACTAGGTAATGAACCTGGCCAGGTGTTAGATTTGGAGGTAAGTGAGCACTTCATGATAGTGACCACAATTCAGTTATGTTTACTTTAGTGATGGAAAGGGATAGGTATATACTGCAGGACAACAGTTATAGCTGGGGGAAAGGCAATTATAATGCGATAAGGCATGATTTAGGATGCATAGGATGGGGAAGGAAACTGCAGGGGATGGGCACAATTGAAATGTGGAGCTTATTCAAGGAACGCCTACTGCTTGTCCTTGATAAGTATGTACCGATCCGGCAGGGAGGAAGTTGCCGAGCGCAGAAGCTGTGGTTTACTAAGGAAGTAGAATCTCTTGTCAAGAGGAAGATGAAGGCTTATGTTAGGGTGAGATGCAATGGCTCAGTTAGGGCGTTTGAGAATTACAAACTAGCCAGGCAAGACATAAAGAGAGAGCTAAGAAGAATAAGGAGGGGACATGAGAAGTCATTGGTGGATAGAATCAAGGAACACCCTAAGGCTTTCTATAGATATATCAGGAATAAAAGAATGGCTAGAGTAAGATTAGGGTCAATCAGAGATAGTAGTGGGAATTTGTGCGTGGAGTCAGAGGAGATATGAGAAGCGCTAAATGAATATTTTCACCAGTATTCACACTGGAAAGGACAATGTTGTCAAGGAGAATACTGAGATACAGGTGACTAGACGAGACAAGACGGGATTGAGGTTCACATGGAGGAGGTGTTAGCAATTCTGCAAAATGTAAAAATATATAAGTCCCCTGGGCCGGATGGCATTTATCCAAGGATTCTCTGCAAAGCAAGGGAGGAGATTACTCAGCCTTTGGCTTTGATCTTTATGCTGTAATTGTCTACAGAAATAGTGCCAGAAGACTGGAGGGTAGCAAATGATGTTCCCTTGTTCAAGAAGGGTTACCCCCCCCCAATTCCCCCCCACACACTCTCTCTCTCTTCAAACATATCAAAGAGATAACGCTGATAATTATAGACCAGTGAGCCTTACTTCGGTTGTAGGTAAGTTGTTGGAAAGGGATAGAAGAGATATGATTTATAATCATCTAGAGAGGAATAAGTTGATTAGGGATAGTCAACACTGTTTTGTGAAGGGTAGGTCATACCTCACAGACCTTATTGAGTTATTTGAGATGGCGACCAAACAGGTGGTTGAGGGTAAAGCAGTTGATGTGGTGTATATGGATTTCTGTAAGGCATTTGATAAGGTTCCCCATGGTAAGCTATTGCACATGGGATGGGATTGAGGGTGATTTAGTGGTTTGGATCAGAAATTGGCTAGCTGAAAGAAGACAGAGGGTGGTGGTTGATGGGAAATATTCATCCTGGACTTCAGTTACTAGTGGTATACCGCAAGGATGTGTTTTGGGTCCACTGCTGTTTGTTATTTTTATAAATGACCTGCATGAGGGCATAGAAGGATGGGTTAGTAAATTTGCAGATGAAATTAAGGTCGGTATAGTTGTCGATAGTGATGAAGGATTTTGTAGGTTACAACGGATATAGTTAAGCTGCAGAGCTGGGTTGAGAGGTGGCAAATGGAGTTTAATGCAGAAAAATATGAGGTGATTCACTTTGGAAGGAGCAACAGGAATAAAAAGTACTGGGCTGATGCCAAGATCCTTGGTAGTGTAGATGAGCAGAGAGATCTCAATGTCCAGGTACATAGATCCTTGAAAGTTCCCACCCAGGTTGATAGGGTTGGTAAGAAGGCATACGGTGTGTTGGCTTTTATTGGTAGAGGGATTGAGTTTCAGAACCATGAGGTCATGTTGCAGCTGTACAAAACTTTGGTGCAGCCACACCAGGAGTATTGCATACAGTTCTGGTCTCTGGTCACCACATTATAGGAAGGATGTGGAAGCTTTAGAAAAGGTTCAGAGGAAATTTACTAGGATGTTCCCTGGATGCTGCCTGACCTGCTGTGCTGTTCCAGCAATAAAGTTTCAACTTCATTATAGAGAAGAAGTTTAAGAGGTAATTTAATTGAGACATATAAGATAATCAGGGTGTTGGACAGTGGCAGCCTTTTTCCTCAGATTGGTGATGGCTAGCATGAGGGGACATAGCTTTAAATTGAGTGGTGATAGATAAAGGACAGATGTCAGAGGTAGTTTCTTTACTCAGAAAGTAGTAGGGGCGTGGAGTGTACTACCTGCCACAGTAGTGGACTTGCTAAATTTAAGGGCATTTAGATGGTAATTGGATAGGCATATAGACGAGAATGGAATTGTGTAGGTTAGATGGGCTTCAGATTGGTTTCACAGGTCAACGCAACATCGAGGGCCGAAGGGCCTGTACTGTGCTTTAATGTTCTATGTTCACTTTTAAAATGCAAGACCCAGTTCATGCCCTTCACTTCTCAAATGTGACTAGTCAGCCAAAGCCTATGGTGGAACACACTACTATGGTGTGAGTAAGGGAACCATAGGTTCAATTCCATGCCACCAAACTGTCCAGTATAACCTCCATCGAACTGAAAAAGCAACCATGTCACACCCATGTACCTCCTGTTTACTTTTGAGAAGCACAAGTGAGACTTGAGCACACATTTAGGCAACAACATAAAAAACTGCTTGAAATGAGGAGGATTTGAAGTCTTAATAAAGAATCAAAACTTCATTAGTCTTTCTGACCTTTAGTGCTCCACATAGTTCCACAGTATCTGCATCCTCCACCACACTTATCCGGAAATTGGATGTCTGCAGAAGCTCTTTGAAAAGGTTTCCATTTTGCACGTTTTTGCTGCCTGATTATAAAACAGATTTACTAAGTTCTCCAATTAACTGAAGTTAAATGTACTGCCACTTTTTAAATTAACACAGCAGATCACAAACAACAAAAACAGCACATGTACACACTAAACATATGATTGGTTCACATAACTGTTTTGCAATAAGCAAACTCAGTGTTACTTTTTGGGCTTTCACAACAACGCATGCACTCAGGCCCCTGAAGAATGCTGAAGGACCAGGGTACTGTCATTTGACTACTGATAACAAACTTTGTAATCTATGCTTTCATTGAAATCACCAAACTAGGGGAAAAAGTGTTTAATTGGCTATAACATGCTTTAGGGTGGCTTGCAATTATGAAAGGTGCTATATAAAAATGATTTTGTTTATAAATTAGAACTGATGAATAAACTGCTAGAGATGTTTGCTCCTGTATAGAGTCATACAGCATGGAAACAGACCCTCCAGTCCAATTCATTCATGTCATCCAGGTTTCCCAAACTAACTAGTCCTAAGTGCCTGCTTTTGGCCCATATCCTTCTAAATCTTTCCAATTTATGTACCTATCTACGTGTCTTTTAAAGATTGGGTCTGATGCTGCATCTACCACTTCAGGCAGTTCATTCCATAAATGAATCACGGCGTGTGTGAAACAATTGCCCTCAGGTCCCTTTTAAATCTTTCTATTCTCACCTTAAAATTATGCCCTCTAGTTTTGAACTCCCCTACCCGAGGTGCTATGCATCTTATCTGTGCCCCTCATGATTTTATAAACCTCTATAATGTCACCCCTCAACTCCTATGCTCCAGTAAAAGAAGGCTCAGCCTTTCTAACCTCTCCTTATAACTCAAACCGTCAGTTCTGGTAGCATCCTTGTAAATACATTCTGCACAATTTTCAATTTAATAATATTCTTCCTATAGCAGGGCGACCAGAATTGTACACAGCACTCCAAAGTGGCCTCAGCAACATCCAGCACAGCCACAACATGATGTCCCATCTCCTTTTGTTCAAAGCTCTGACTAATGAAGGCAAGCTTGCTAAACTCCTCCTTCACCACCCTGTCTGCCTGTGACACCAATTTCAAGGAACTATGTACATGAACCCCTCGATCTCTCTGCTCAACAACACTCAACAACCGACCATTAACTGTGTAAGTCCTGCCCATGTTCATCGTTTCAAAATACACTAAATTTATCTAAATTAAATTCCTTCTGCCACACCTCAGCCCAATGGTCCAGTTGATCAAGATCTCGTAGTACTCATAGATAATCATCTTCATTGTCCATTATACCACCAGTTTTGGTGTCATCCACACACTTCCAAACCATGCTTCCTATAATCTCATCCAAATTGTTTATGCAAATGGTAAACAAATGTAGACCAAATGCTAATCCTTGCGGAACACCACTGGCTACATGCCTCTCGTCTGAAACACAACCCTCAGCCACCACTCCCTGTCTCCTACCATCAAGCCAATTTGTATCCAATGAGCAAGCTCTTCCTGAATCCCATGTGATCCAACTTTATTCATCAGTATTCCATGCAGAACTATATCAAAGGCATTGCTAATGTCTATGTAGACAAAGTCTGATGCTTTGCCCTCAACTATCATCTTGGTCACATCCTCAAAAACTTAATCAAGTTTGAGAGACATGATTTCCCACGGACAAAGCCATGCTGACTATCCCTAATCAGTCCTTGCCTCTCCAAATGCATGTAAATTCTGTGTCTCAGAATTGTCTCCAACAACTTACCCACCATTCCATTACACTCACCAGCCTACGTTTCTCAGACTTTTCCTCGCAGTCTTTCTTAAATAAAGACACAACATTAGCCACCCTCCAGTCTTCTAGAACTTCACCAGTGGCTGTAGATGATACAAATATTTCTGCTAGGGGTCCCGCACTTTCTTCCCTAGCTTCCCACAATGTCTTTGGATACACTTGATTAGCTCCCGGAGATTTATCTACCTTTATGCATTTTAACACTTAAAGCACATCCTCTTCTATGATGTTAGAATGGTTTCTGTGGGGTGGCCATGTTGGTAAGGGATGATATTCAGTCCCTTGCGTGGGGGGTTGGTAGAATCAGGGGATGTAGAGTCAGTATGGATAGAGCTGAGAAATTCTAAGGGTAAAAAGACCCTCTTGGGAGTTATCTACAGGCCCCCAAACAGTAGTCTGGATGTCGGATGTAAGTTGAATTAGGAGCTGAAATTGGCCTGTCGCAAAGATGTTACTACAGTTGTTATGGGGGATTTCAACATGCAGTTAGACTGGGAGAATCAGAATGGTATTGGACCTCAAGAAAGAGAGTTTGTGGAGTGCCTCCGAGATGGATTCTTAGAACAGCTGGTACTGGAGCCTACCAGGGAGAAGGCAATTCTGGATCTGGTATTGTGCAACAAACCAGAATTG
>NC_057714.1:67783800-67791256 GCF_004010195.1 Chiloscyllium plagiosum
AAGGCAGGAACAGGATACTGATTAAGGATGATCAGCCATGATCATATTGGATGGTGGTGCAGGCTCGAAGGGCAGAATGGCCTACTCCTGCACCTATTGTCTATTGTCACTCAGGACAACATGAACCCCAACAAGACAGGCAACCTATGTACCTAAGCCTTGGTATCAAGTGTAACAGGTGGAGGAACAAGATGACAGTTTTATAAACTGTATACTGACAGTCCAATCTTCAGAGAAAAGGCAGGGAAGGGACAAGATTAGATTTTTGGTTTGCTCATTGTCTGTTGGGGTAATCCATTTTACTTGAAACTGAGAAGCAGGAGGATCTCACTTTCTGTCTCGCCAGAGGAAATTTGTGGAACATTCTAAGTTGTGGCATATATAAATTAGACTGCATTAGAAAAAATACAGTGCCTTTGAGCCATATGGTCTTCTGTTCATTCAAGTTAAGTAACCAGTTTTCTGGCTTATGATTGACCTTATCTCACTGCCTTGCTGACACGCCTGTGTTCCAAATGATACAAGAGATTTCAGTAGACAGTGTACACTGAGAGGGATCTTATTGTAGACCTCCCATATGTCTCAACTGCATAACTAAATATTTGGCTGTAAAGACATTTTGCAAGCTGTATGGCACTAAAGGCCTATGTGCAAGTGTCTGTCAGTGCTGATGCTTACAAAATAATAATCTGACCTGCAAGGAGATAACACTTGCAGTAAAGAAAATGGAAACAGCATTTGACTTTTCTGAAAAGCAATGAAGCCAATGCTATGAGAAAGAATGCTAATGATTATAAATTATTAAGAGATATAAACTTTGTTAGATTTCAAGTAAAAAGGGACAATGGCCAACATCAACACAAACAATGTAAATTATATTGCATCTGGTGAATGTGAGATTAGAACTATTTGTTCACATGAAGGGTAAACAAAGGTATGTGCTGCTGAAGTCAAATAGCCTATTGCATTTTAAAAGTTCCCTATCTTTTCTTAAGTTAGCACTATACGCATCCCAGTAAGTCAGGAACCTGACATTCATGACCTGAATGCATTAATTCAACCACTATTTGTTCTACAACTTATAAGACATTTTCAAATCAAAGAAAACATTTTCTTTATTACCGTGCTACTCACAAATAGTTTTCAAAATAACATGTTCTCATTTGTTTCCCTGTATTTTTAGAATATTGCAACACCCTTGTGTGCTGATAAAGATTATTTTCTATTTTGTACATAAGTGCCTCATTGAGCAACATTCCCAAGTTCCGTTCCTGTTTACTTATTTGTTTATTTTCTTTCAAATAGCTCTCCATTTACTACAAAGGCAATGACTCCAGCACGGGCTAAGGTTCAAAAGATCCCAGCCACCTTGTGTGATTCAGTGAAAGTGTTAGCTGGTATTTTGATCCAGCAGCCACATTCTACAATATTCCTGCAGGTGTCACTAGATAACAGTCATAAATGGAAACCATGATCGAGTTCACAGGCATAAACACAATTAAAGCAACATTACAATTGTAAGTACAATTCTAACTATCACACCAGCTCAGATCAACTAACTCAGCAAAAGCTATTGACCAACTAATCCGAATGGTTTGTTTTCTGCCCAATTCACTTTCCAACTCACTCCAGTAAAGTGTAAGTAATAACTCTTTCATAGAACTAGACATAATAGTGTTAATGCAGTCCATTTTATCTTTCTGAAGGCTGAAGAGAATAGAATGTTGTAACAATTAAACTGCTAATTCATGCAACTTTCTACCAACATTCTTAAATGGAAGTTTAATACATTACAGCACAATTCACAGCACATCTTTAACAGAGGGATTACTGTCTGCCACTCACTTAATCGCATATTCTTATTTGGAAGCTTAATAGACTGCACCACAATTCATAGCATACAGAATTTGAATTTTTGAAAAAAAAATTGCAATGCAAAAGTAGAAATGTTGCAAAGTAAACTGACTTACCAATTGTAGTTTCACAGAACTTCTCTGCTGCAACTTCATTGGCTATATTGGCCCCCATTAAAACACTAACATCAATCTTCATTTTCTCCCTGATTATATCGGAGATCAATTTTAGTCCTTCAGGCCCTTCATCAATCCCCTGGAATCAAAGAGAAAATAACAGAAAAATATTGAATGTACTGTAACTGAAATGATTCATTTAAACATTAGAGTTGTGGTAGTCTGTTCTGATATAATGCCACAGTTCCATTCCCGTGCTATCCCACATCATTCGAAAATCACATAACAGTGGTACTGTTTAAACCAATGAGACCGGAATAGAGTTATAGCCAATACAGGTAAGGAAAGTTTGAGTTCTGCAAATAATGGTCTACATTCTTCAAACGCATTATAGCCAATTTGCATTGAAGAAATGCGCATTATAGCAGAACCGATTGTATTTGCAATTCCAATGAAACTAAACATTAATGATAGCTTCATGCTTTCATTATGATTCCTTGGTGGTAACTTTTCAATATAAAGTCACGGTATTGCATTCTGATATTTCTAATATGGCTGTGTCCATATTGACAATGTACACTGTATTTTGAAATAATGGAAAAAAGTGAGGACTGCAGATGCTGGCGATCAGAGTTGAGAGTGTGATGCTAGAAAAGCACAGATCAGGCAGCATCCCAAAGCATGAGAATTGATGTTTCAGGCTTATGGAGGGCTTATGCCTGAAATGTTGATTCTCCAGCATGGTAGCTCAGTGGTTAGCATTGTTGCCTCACAGCACCAGGGACCCAGGTTCAATTCCTGCCTTGGGCTGTGCGGAATTTGCACATTCTCACTATGCTTGCGTGAGTTTCCTCTGGGTGCTCCGGTTTTCTCCCACAATCCGAAGATGTGCAGGTTAGGTGGATTGGCCATGCTAAATTGCCCATAGTGTTAGGTGCATTAGTCAGGGGTAAATATAGGGTGGGGGAATGGGTTAGGGTGGATTGCTCTTCGGAGGGTCGGTATGGACTTGTTGGGCCGAAGGGCCTGTTTCCATTCTGTAGGGTATCTAATCTATCTGTCTAATCTCCTGCTCCTCGGATGCAGCCTAACCTGCTGTGTTTTTCCAGCACCACATTCTGGTATGTTGAAATAATGCTTAGATTGATAAGTGTTTAATATCATTCACATGAAAGATCTGAAATTTCCTTCAAGTACTAAATTGTTGACTGCTTTAGTAATAATCATGAGCTAACTACAAGATCAGGACATGAATTTCATCATCATTAACTGCCACATTAGTGGGCCACTCAACAAACTCAGCACGTGTAGTCACACAGATAAGAATAAAATATCAATGTATTGTCATGTGTAGTTTTATTTTAAAAATGTAATGGAACATTTTATAAGTTGCCATACCACAGTGCCTAAATTAATGACAGAAGTCATTAAAAAGAAAAAAAAATCAAGTAAAAGTTCATCACAGTTTAATTAACAATTCCTGCTTTTGGGGTATGTTGAAAAACTGCACCAAAACTGGCAGCCAGAGCCAAGCTGAGACTGCCGCACCGAGACTAGACCCCCACATTGGGCTGCTAGAATACCCGGAAGCTGTTGAAGACCTCCCTACTGGGACAAGACCAAGACCGCTTCTCCTGGACAATGCCACCATACCAGGAGACCTCCTACCAGGTGCCAGGCGTATACCACCATTCTGGGCTGCTGAAAGTCACCTCGTCACTAGGCCTGGGCCGCAAGAAGATGCCATCTGCCAAAGTCATTAAAATGTAAAATACCATAATAAATGAAAATTTTTTTTTAAAAAAGCCTAGAAAGACAAAAAACAAGTAGAGCGAATGGAATAAATGAGCTCCAGGTTCTTGGGCAGAGGAGCCCACATGTTGCGCTGCAACTCTGCTGCCATCTTGGAGTGTTTGAAAGAAAGTGCATACTTCTTGTCTTTAATCATTTTTGCCCAGTTTCAGTCATTTAATAAACACACTCTCTCCGATGTAGCAACCCATTACCTAATTGACATACAGACTTAGCCAATAAAGATCAATTTTAGCAAAAGCAGAAAATGCTGGGTGCATGCAATGTTCCCTTTATAGAAATAAGACAAAAAACTGCAGACGCTGGAGAACAAAAACAAATCAAAATGCAAATTGTATAAAAAGCTCAGCATGTCTGGCAGCATCTCTGAAGAGAAAATAGTTCAGAGTTAATGTTTTGAGGCTGTTTTCTCTCCACAGATGTTGCCTGGCCAGCTGAGTTTCTCCAGCAATTTGCATTTTTGCTTGTTCCCTTTACAGATATTGGCTGGCCTGCTTCATATCAGCATTGTTTTTTTTTTAAACAGTGCTTCTATAAACAAAAGCAATATGGAGAGGCAACAGCCAAACTAAAAGAAGGGAGAGGGCAGGCTGTGCAGGAGGTATATCATGTTCTGGTAACAGTTTGGTTATGTCTGCTTATTACTGCACAGAAAGCTAGTCAGCTTACCATCAATGCCGATGCCAGATCCTTGCTTGAGCATTATAAAATTGATTCCACTAAAACAATATTTCCCGTTGTCTTGTATCTTGCTATGCTTCAAATAGCTGTCCAATGTTCCCTCAAAAGACTTGCAAATCCATCCTTGCTTCAATTAATTCACACATTTATAAATACTAACTTTCTCTCAAATTATTGATTGTAAGATGAATGCTAACCCATAGAATGTTGAAAGTTTGGAGTAAAATGAATCAGAAACGAACTGAAAACTTGGCCAACAAGAGCAGGCATTAGTTGACATTTTATAAACACTGCAAGTTAACTAAACATCGAAAGATTCAAAGCTAGAAACAGATTCTACTTTTCCTTCCCAGTCCAATGGCTTCCTCAAGTGAAACTGTATATGCCACTGTTGTGGCAACCAGAAGTGAGAGAATCATTTATAAATGTACAGATACCTTTATAAGACTTATGCCAAGAGCTTTCTGCGGCACTTGATCAACTATTTCATCACACAGTTTACGGATAAATTGATGGGGTACAACAAATATTAACAGATCTGCACCACGTACAGCCTCCTTCACATCTGGAATTGCAACCTGTAACAAAATCACAATAGGTTAGGTAGTAACTATCCACAATGCAGATGTTGTTCATTTGCAAGCAGCACTATAACTGCTTTTACATTCATCATACACAATAACATCAGCCCATCAGTTGTATGCACTTGCCTTTTGCAGACCATCAGAAACGGTTAGACTCATCATTCCACTGAAAGACATGTTACAAATCAAGGAGTTTGGAATCCCAACATGTCAACAAATAGAAAAAAATGACTTGCATTTATATAGTATCCTTTTATGAATTTAGGCTATACCAAACAGCATGCAGATTTACAAATATATATACAAATAATATATACTTTATACAATTTCTCTAACATCTGTTGGAGGTATCTGGTAAAATGAAGTGTGTTGGCTGTCTGCCCAGCACCCTCCCCATATTACTCGACACTGAGCTGTATCCCTTTTATTTATTTGGGGAGAGGGTGTCAATGGTGAGGATTGCAGGCAACCACCCAGTCTTTTAGCCTTGTGAAGCCCTCAAGTGATAAACCAATGACTAGTTAAGTACTAAACATGCTCCGATTAGCAAGGGGAAACTTCAAATTGAAGGCTCAGCAGCTTCTGTTGGACAGTCTTGAAGCAGGTTAACATGGGTGTGAGGATTTCTTTGAAAGCCTTCAGGTCCATCTAAGGTATCTCCTCTCTCTCCCCCCACCCCCAAACTTCAGCCACCCTTTAGTCCACTGCCCCAACCACTCAAAACAAGGTCCCAACAATCAGGCCTCATTGATAGCCCATATTTATCTTCAGTCCTGCTCCCATAACTTCGCTTCTTTAGGGACTAACTGTAGTCCCAGTGTGGCCTAACATCAAAAGGAAATTGCTGTGATTACAGCGCTGTTGGCCATTCGGATCGTTCAACAATTTTAAGGTGGATCTTCCTCTCCAGATGAAGATTGAAGTGTTGTCCTGAGTGAATTAGCAACCTGTCAAACAGTTTTATATGTGGGCATGCTCCTGACCAGTGTTTTATTTGGGGTGGAGCAGGGAGTATAAGGGAACACAGCACACCCTAAATTCCAGCCCCATGAGTAAGCAACTTGACATTAATGACTATGAGTTCAATTAGCATAGACTAGAGATTGCATTTAGCAATTTACAATCTGTAAATAAACCTGTTGGAGTGTAACCCGGTGTCATGTGTTTTTTGACTTTGTCCACCTCAGTCCAATACTGGCACCTCCACATCATGTTTATAATGTAGTATATGAGCAAATTAGTCACTCTTAGCTTAAGCAACACTGAATTTAGTCTCAATTCCTGAGGTAGGTCTTTTCTAAGCAACTCCTTGAAATGTTGTGGAAGGGCATCATGTGATGTTGTGATTGGTCTTGCCTGCAATTCCCTCCATGTTGAACAGCCTCCTGAGATACTATCTTCATGTAAGTATATCTTTTGTGGGGAGGTCCTAGAACCTAAAAAAGTCAATCCCTATACAGAAAGTGAAAGAATTGATATTAAAATATCTAATTTTCAAAAACATGAACTGGGATTTGATAATCTGAGGCAGACAATTAATAGAATGTGAAATGCAGTGCAAGATCAAAACTGACATTTACATTAAACCAGTTAATACAGGTTAAAACTACTTAATTGGCTATAAAGGTGCCTTGACACATCCTGAAGTCCTGTAAGGTTCTATACACAAAAACAACATTTTCTTTATAGCATGCCTTACGAAACAAGCTTATTTTACAAAATGATTTTGGGATGAAAAAGTTATTACATAATTCAAACAAAAAATCCTCAAACAAAATTACAGTAAATTCCAAAACCCAATAGTTCACGGAATAATAAAGAAGTGTGGGAGGTGTGGCATTGCTTGTCAAAGATAGTATTACAGCTGTGGAAAGGACGATGGATGAAGACTCGCCATCTGAGGTAGTTTGGGCTGAGGTTAGGAATAGGAAAGGTGAGCTCACCCTGTTAGGAGTCTTTTACAGGCCTCCTAATAGTCCTAGAATCGTAGAAGTAAGGATTGCGAGGATGATTCAAGAGAAGAGTGAAAGTAATAGTGAGGTAGTTTGGGCTGAGGTTAGGAATAGGAAAGGTGAGCTCACCCTGTTAGGAGTCTTTTACAGGCCTCCTAATAGTCCTAGAATCGTAGAAGTAAGGATTGCGAGGATGATTCAAGAGAAGAGTACCATCCTTCTTTTGTCCAATGTGTGCAGGAGGGTTTCCTGACACGATATGTAGATAGGCCAACAAGAGGTGAGGCCATACTGGATTTGGTTCTGGGTAATGAACCAGGCCAGGTGTTAGAATTAGAGGTAGGTGAGCACTTTGGGGACAGTGACCACAATTCGGTGACTATTGAATTCTTTGAGAAGGTGACTAAGGAAGTGGACGAGGGTTAAGCAGTAGATGTGGTGTATATGGATTTTAGCA
>NC_057714.1:67793577-67811715 GCF_004010195.1 Chiloscyllium plagiosum
GGGTCGACAGTGAGAATTTTTTTCCACGTATGGAGTCAGCTATTACGAGGGGGCATAGCTTTAAATTAAGGGGGGGGGGTAGGTATAGGACAGATGGTACGGGTATGTTCTTTACTCAGCGAGTCGTGAGTTCATGGAATGTCCTGCCAGTAGCAGTGGTGGACTCTCCCTCATTATGGGCATTTAAGCGGGCATTGGATAGGATAGGATAGTGGGCTAGTGTAGGTTAGGTGGGCTTGGATCAGCGCAACATCGAGGGCCGAAGGGCCTGTACTGCGCTGTATTCTTCTATGTTCTATGTTCTATGTAAGTGTCAATATACTCATACACCTTAATCTCAACTTTCAACACCAGAAGGAAAGACAGACTGGAAGCAGCGATTTATCACAGGAAGGGCAGAAGTCAGTGCTACATCCAGCCTGTGAATGGCAGAACCCTTTGGAGTATTGATATGCAGAGGGATCTGGGTGTGCAGGTCCACAGATCACTGAAGGTGGTAGCGTAGGTAGATACAGCAGTAAAAAAAGGTTGTGGCATGTTTGTCTTCATTGGAAGGGACATTGAGTATAAGGATAGATAATTTATACTGTAGTTTACAGAACTTTAGTTAAGCCACACTTGGAGTATTGCATCCAGTTCTGGTCACCACACTACCAAGGGGATGTGGATGCTTTGGAGAGGGAACAGAAAAGATTTACCGGGATGTTGCCTGGTATGGGGGACTTTAGCTATGAAGAAAGGTTGGCTAGGCTGGGTTTATTTTCACTGGAACAAAGGAGGTTGAGGGGCAACCTAATAAGTGTTCATAAGATTGTGAATTGCATGGATACAGTGGAAAGCATAAGGCTTTTTCCAAGGGTAGAGGGGTAAATTACTAGGCGACACGGTTTCAAGGTGCAAGGAGGGGAAGTTTAAAAAAGATGTGTGAGGCAGATTTTTCACACAAAGGGTGATGAGTGCCTGGAATGCATTGCCAGAGGAGATGATGGAAGCAGATACAATAGAGGCATTTGAGAAACACCTGGACAAATACATGAATAGGAAGGGAATAAAGGGATACGGAATCTGTAAGTGAAGACAGTTTTAGTACGGAAGGGCAAAATGAAGGGCCGAAGTGCCTGTTCCTATGCTGTATTGTTCTTTGTTCTTCTTAGACTCAAATGCTTTTGAGGTTCAAGTAACTTAGGATGCAGTCTGTGTAGCATGCCATCCCTTCATCAGTTAACTCTGCTTTGTACCAGTTTTGCCCCATGTAACTAATGCCTGTGCAAATGGTCACATCGAATGCTACTTTAAATTAGTACTTAAAAATTAAAAATTTAATTGTGTTTTATTCAGAAATAAAAAAAGACTGCATTCCATGAAGCATATGAAAGCAGTGGTAAACCATAAAATAAATGAAATAAAGGGCAAATTAAGGCCCAGAACACCACAAAAATCTTACTTTTTCCAATTAAACAAATTGTACGGTTACAGATAATAAATAGCAATTTCTTCTTAAAACAACAATTAATCTTTAGCTTATCAATATTTTTTTCTGACTACTATCTTACCACATTTTCAGGCAGTTTGTATCCAGGCAGATATTTAACATTCTCATGTTCTTGGTTTAGAATTTCAGTTAGCTTCCTTCCATTAACCAGTTCTTCAAAGACCCACATATTGACTGTTGTGGCAAATTTCTGAATCTTCTGTACATTGTTTCCAACTATTTTTGCAATTGCAGACCCCCTGTGAAAACATTAAAAATGTGTGAAGAAAAATATTCATTTTTTCAGCTTGATGATGTATTGCACATTTTTTATACCTTTAATACAATTAAGGACATTTGAACGATGTATAAATTGTGCAAATACATGTGAATAATAATGGGAAAAAAATAACAGCAGTGAGCACTGTAATGTATACAGTATACTGAACAATCTACCTTTTGGATATTAATTAACTCCTTCTTGTGACAACACTTCTACATTCACTGTCCCCCCGACCACTGATATTCTCCAGCTCACTGCAGTAACATGTCATGTTGCATTACTGAGTCATAGACTAATAAGGTTTCAGTTTACTGTGGCACTGATGATTAGTGGTGGAGCTACGTTTGGCTTTAGCATCCAAAAATGCTGGGGTACAGGAGGAGGAAACAACAAACTAAAACAGAGAAAACAAAACCAATTCAGGTTCGTGTGCCTGATTGCTATTAATGAAGACGACTTTCGGTGAGAAGGAGCTTGACTGCGAGCTTCCTCACACAATTCCTCTGGCAATACTCACTGTCCGGTCTCACATGATGAATGGCCATTTGAGCCAAGGACTGAAGAGCTGCTGCCATATGTAGAACTGTAATGCAGAGTGATTCATTGCCTTCAAGAGAAATGGGATAAAGGGAGAAAAACCAACAGGAAAAGTAGAGAAGGGGGTAAAAGAAAGTCATGGAATGGTTAAGCTCTCAGAATATTTTAATTCAGTCTTGTAGGAACATAGTAATAAATGTTTATTCCCTACAATTCCACAGTACACACAAAGTACACAAACAGCTTTCTCTTATACCTCAATTATATGCACTTGCAAATGCAGCTCAGAGGTGGAGAGTTTGAAGATGCACATAGAAAAAGAGGATATTAAACATGGCGCTGTCAAGAATACTTCTTATAAACATTAATGCCACTAAATACATACATGCTATTTTCTATCATGTACCGGCTACTCACATGTCGCTATATTTAATATTAACTATAAAACTATCAAGATCTAAAATCAAAAGAGGCTTCAGATACATTTCAAGAATGGATGATCTGTGCATGTGAAAGTGAAGAGGGTTAGCAAGGATAATTCAGAAGCTAGGGCCTCCTCTACACACATGTTGTAGGATGTGCTCAAAATGTATATATTGATCTGTGTCCCAACTGTGGTAGTTGAGTCCAGAAACCAGAGGCTTGTGAAACAGATTGGAATCATTAGCGGAGATGGTGTGGGGTTGTCGGATCCTGACAGGTTGGCCAGTCAGGCATGCTGATTTCAGCACGTAGCTGGAATGCCCTTAACCCTTGATCTAGCAGATCCTGCCTCAACTTATTTGGCTGGTTTGCCAAGACTCAGGTCAGGGTTAACATTTCAAATGTTGAATAAAGATGAAATCAATTGTATTCATTGTCACGTGTACCGAGGCACAGTGAAAAGCTTTGTCTTGCAAGCAATATAGGCAGAAGTAAGCAACCTCAATAGAATATTTAAATTGCAAACCTACCTCTACATTACCTGTCTCCAGTCAGTCTTTAGTAAAACTGAAGGAGATTTGAATGCAGGTTAGGATTGGGATTTAATTTTGAGAGTAACGCTCCTCCTTTGCTCTTGTTTATCTTAGCTGTGCTGCTTTCAGACTAAAATATTTTCTAGTTAGAAAATATCAATGACATGCAAACGTTCTGCAGCTTCTCAGCAGTTTGCAGAACAAAAACCCTTTTCTCACTGTGATTGAAGATTGTTAAACTGGTCATAATAAAAAAAATCAGCAGATCAATAAGGTGGTAAACCAGAAGTCAACTGGATTAACCACATTAATAGGAGAGCATACTTGATAGATTATAAGAACCATGTTTCTTTCATAAATTATTGCACAGTAAAAGGTGAAGATGGTACCAAGAACTGGCAGTTGTAAGAGATTTTGATTAGTGCTGGTTTCCAAGGGAGTTGTATATCTTATGAAGCATGAATTTCACCAAGCAGCTGTCAGGTCAAGCGGCCTGTTTCTATGCTGTAAACTTTGATGTAACGAAGTGTCTGCTCAAATGTAGCTTAAAACTTTTATTTTCCTTCAAAAGGAACGTGTATGAGCATGCACAGTTGCTATTCCGAGTGAAATTTTAGTTTTGGCAAGATTAGTTGCAGCCTCTTTTAAGAGGTAAAGTGGTTGATCCCAGGCATAAAATCATTAACTGCTTAAGGGAGCAATTCTGTCTGACCGTTTGTGTAATTGAAAAATCAACAGCACCAAAGAAATGGTGATGATTTTTGTATGTTATGGAAAGGTATTTCGTTACAGCGTACTGAAAACTAGCAGTACATTTGTGAGAGAGTCAATGCCCAATTATATTCTGCGACATTATCTGTTTCCATTTGTGACCTTGTGTTATTTTGCAATAGCAGGGGACAGGGTTCACACTGCCCATATTGTAGCAACCAAAAGCTATTAGGAAACATGAAGAGTCACACTAATAAGTTAATAAGTTGTAAATGCCAAGCCAGTGACAGATCATATCCAGCTGCGAGCACAAAGTTTAGGTCCATTATCAGCCCCTGCAAAATGCATTTGCTATGCAATTCACTTTTTTTAAGAACACAGAATCTACTGATTTATACACAGTTTTACATTGCTTTTCAACAGAAAACACCTCTCAACAGAATCAAGAGGCAATATTAGCAACAGGAGTTAGAAAATGTTTTGATTACAAACCACATACTAAAATTCTTTTAATTCATTTTACTTGATAAAATCCTACTGTAGTTCCTACAACCACTTCTACTTTTTAAATATCTAGAAATTGTCCAGGAGAAGCTATTCTTGGTTAAAAGATAGAAATATGTTGTGCTTCAAATTATTTGGAAATGAATCAAATACAGTAATTAAACCAAAACTGGAGAAACTCAGCAGGTCTTGCAGCATATGTGGAGAAAAAGCAGAGTTAATGTTTCAAGTCCAGGGAACCCTCTTCAGAAGTTCTTTGTTTTATTAAAATTATTAAACTAGAATCCCTATAGTGTGGAAACAGGCCCTTCGTCCTAACAAATCCACACCCACCCTCCAAAGAGCAACCCACCCAAACCCATTCCTCTACTCTATATTTATCCCTGACTAATGCAGCTAACCTACACATCCATGAACACAATGGACAATTTAGCATGGCCAATCCACCTAACCTGTACATCTTTGGATTGTAGGAGGAAACCAGAACACCAGGAGGAAACCCACACAAACACGGGAAGAACGTGCAAACTCCACACACACAGTTGCCCAAGGGTGGAATCGAACCCGGGTCCCTGGAACTGTGAGGCAGCAATGCGAACCACTGAGCCACTGTGCCTAATAGTCAACTAATGCTAATTTTCTAGCTTGGCTTATGGGCAACAGAAGGATTGGTTACCACTGAATCCTCTCATAGAATTGTAGTTACCTGTGCTAAATGGCAAATGCAGATTGACCAAGTTTGCACATGGTATTGTTTGAAATATAATCATTGAATTCATTCACCTGGAACAGCCAGGGGAACTAATGCTCTATTCAGAATATTTAACCACAAAGGAGAAAAGTTTAATGCCTTCTCAATGAAGGCTGTTCTGTAACAAATATCATGACCACTTTGTTCTTTTTATTAGTTTAGGTTTCCGCATCCAGCTAGTGAATGTGTGCTCATTAACCCTTCTTAAAACCAATGCTGGATTACACAAAGATCAGATGCTTCCGAAATTAAATCAGAAATTGTTGCAGAAACTCAGCAGGTCTGCAGCATCTGTGGAGAGAAAACAGAGTTAATGTTTCAAATGCAATGACCCTTCTTCAGAACTTACAGCAGGGAGGAAAAGGTGATATTTACTCTGATTACAGTGAGGGAGGGGGGGCAGATAGCTGTGGACGGTGCCCAGAGAGAGGTGGGGGGAAAGAAAACATTAGGCATACAAGGGATGATTGATTAAAAGATTGTTTCTAAATGATGTTGCCTGCTTCCTTCCTCAAAGCATGGGCTTGGGTTGTTTTCCTACACTTACATGGGCTCAACTCACTCATTTGAACCCAGAAGGCATAAGTGCTTAAAGACATGGATGATGCAATGTTATGGGATTATTTAGTAGAAGAAAATAAAATGCTATCTTATAATTATTAAAACAGTGCAAATAGGTAAATGGAGAATATTTGCACTACTCACACCATAGTTCTCCATTGGCTGGCCAACATGTACTAAGTGATTGTAAACTTGCAGCTAAACAGAAAAAAAGCCATTAAATCAACAAACATAATTTCCTTAACATTACCTCCAATTGTATTTCTCGGTTTACAATAATAACCATGAAATAACTGGAATAAAAAATAATTCTCCAGGTATGTTCAAAAATCCAGCTGAATGATTTTTAAAAAACTGATAAAGTTAGAAATCTGAAATAAGCAGCAAACCACTGTCGCCACACATCATGTTAAGTTAATGTCGTTCTCCAATTAGAATCCACTGCTGCTGTTACATGTTAGCATTGTCATATGCCTGAAGGCTATTGTGTGACTCCCATGTTGGGTGTGTGAGAGTGAGATCTTGGGCAGGTGGGGAGCACACAATCTTGGGTGGATCTTGAATGGGGTTATGAGCCTCGGACAAATTGTTTTAAAAATAAACAATTGATGACCATAAAACTATCATCACTTGGTGTAAAAACCCATCTGGTTCACTCAAGGACTTTAGCGAAGGAAATCTGCCATCCTTACGTGGTCTGGCTAAGTCCTGACCCCAGTAAAGAGTTGATTCTTAACTACCCTCTGAAATGGCCGAGCAAGGACAATTATAAATTGGCAATAAATGCTGACCTTAATTACCAATATGCCAAAATCACCGAATAGAATAAAGTTAATCACTTAAAATAAGGACTCTCTGTAGAAATAAAACAGCTGGTCTATCTGCAAAATAAGGCAGGTTCAACTATTAATTACAAGTGATTGGCTCATTTGAGATATTAGCCTATTTTAAGATGCTAATAGACTTGTTGAGTCAGAGTCATACAGCATGGAAATAGACCCTTCAGCCTAACTAATCTATGCCGACCAGGTTCCTAAACTGAACTATTACCATTTGCCTGCATTTAGCTCCTATCCCTCTAAACCTTTCTTATCCAAGTACCTGTCCAAATATCTTTTAAACGTTTTAATTGTACTGACCTCTACCACTTCCTCTGGCAGCTTGTTCCATATATGCACCACCCTGTGTATGAAACCTTTGCCTCCAGGCCCCTTTTAAATCTTTCCCCTCTCACCTTAAACCAATGCTCTCTGTTGTGTATTTTCTATGTTTTATTGAAAAGAAAAAGTAATATGTGCACCAGTCATCCTTTCTAGAACATATAACATCACATGTTGTATTTTCTTTCTGAAAATCCATAACTTAGACTAAGCAGCTACAAGTAAATGCTAGGTTTGGAGAGGTAATGATCTGGAGTTTGTGGTACTGATGTTGACAAAACTGTTAAGAGTTTGCACCAACATATAGAACCAGCACATGTACAAAATAACATGGGAATCCAGAGGCTGTCAGTGAGTCTACATAAGACAAAATCAAAAGAACTGCGGATGCTCTAAATCAGAGACAAAAATGGAAATTGCTGGAAAAGCTCATCTGGTCTGGCAGCATCTGTGGAGAAAAATCAGAATTAACTTTTCAAGTCAAGTGACCCTTCCTCAGAACCCTAAACATTAACTCTGATTTTTCTTCACAGATATTGCCAGACCTGCTGAGCTTTTCCAGCAATTTCTATTTTTGTCAGTGAGTCAACATTCCTTTCTAACTGGAAAGGTTCCCATAGACTCAAATACATTTAATTGCCTAAACATTACATTCTTTGCTAGAGTGCAAGATTTTATAAGATGTTTAAATTAAAATACAATGTTCAACATACAAAGTATAAAGTAGCTTAATGACCTGCATGATAATAAGCCTGTTACCACAGAAATAGTGGAAGGACACACGTTAAGTGCAGGATTTAACATCTAAACAGAAAAGGTATAGCGGTAGTCATGGGTAGACTTGCAGACTCTCAGATAAAGACGGGTGTGAGACAGGAAGATGCAGATGCTGCAGTGTGTTTGCCATAGGGGTGCGCTCTCACTACAGAGAGATAACTGGTGGTGATGGTTTAACCAGAGGGTCACCATGCCTCAGACAAGAGGAACGGTTGACAAGGAGAGTGGTAATCACAGGCGATGTAAAAATTTAACCCATGTTGTTGACATCACAATGTTTACAGTTGAACTTTTGAGATTGGTGGCAAGAAATCCAAAGGCCCAATTGTTTCCATAAATCTTTAATAACATTTTACAACTCTTGAAGTGAAGGGTTGAGAGCTAGTCATTTATTGTAATAATAAAAAAAGAGAAAACTATGCTTTTCCCAGCAACATAGATAGATCTAGGCACATGCAGAAACTGTAATATCAAGAAAGGAGTCAGTCTGTGTGTGTGCACGCCAGAAAGTGGAGGCTGGTATGTTGACTCTCAAATAGGAAATCCAACAAAACTGGTGGAAACTGAGTTATGGAACTTATAAGTTTGTTCTGAAATTTAATTATAAGACAGTTCAATTTGCCATTTGTTTTAGCTGTCTCAGGGAGTGATAACAGCTTAAAAAAACATTTAATGAATATAAAGAGAATTGCTGGAAGGAAACCAAACCAGTTGCATGTGTCAGCCTGAGTAAGAAGCTTTCATGTAGAGATAGTACTTTATCTTTTCTGAAGTTTTGATGTTTGCAAGAAATATCTGGGATTAAAAAAAATTATACTTTTGAATCTTTCCAAACTTTTTTTGTCTAAGGTCAGATTTTTAATTTATTTTGTTAAAAGTACATCAGCAGACTCTTAATAGTGTGCTCAGTAACTGACCTCTATGGTTAAAACAAAATAAAAATAACCAAATTAGAATGCACCAAGCCAGGTTTTTCCTCTGATTTGACTTGGCCAACATTAACATCAGTTGGAATCATAAGTTATAAGAAACAACTGCTAATGGAAGCATTTGTAATGGGGAGGAAAGAGTCATTGGGAACACCAGAAAGGACTCAAACAAAAAGGCAATATCCTGCAGCAAATGCAGCATTAGGTATGAATATGGTGACTTGTTATTGGCTGTGCTCAGTAATGAACAAGGGATTTTTTTTTAGTAATTTAGTATATCAGCAGTCATTTAGCTGATGTTGATTTTAATTTAGTTATTCAAGTAAAAGCCTTAAACCCGGAGATCGTGTTTAATTTCTTCAAGTGCATCACTAGGAACTCAAATCTCTTTTACTGTCTGTAGAGGGACTGCCTTAAGCAGTTAGTCTCAAGTAAAAGCCTTAAACCTGGAGATCGTGTTTAATTTCTTCAAGTGCATCACTAGGAACTCAAATCTCTTTTACTGTCTGTAGAGGGACTGCCTTAAGCAGTTAGTCTCAATGTTAAAATCCTTCAAAGTGTTAGTTGATGAGATGTGACTGGATTTTTCCACTGGGTGGGAAAGTCTTAATTTCTGCTAAATACATATTAAGCAGAAACAGCAATTTTACATTTGAACAATGACAGGTTTTACCATAATGGAAAAGAAATTCATACATTTCAAAAAACTTTCCTTAAAAGTTTATGTTTGCTTTAATTTCAACCTTAATCCAATTATATCATTTATTTCGCTATTGAATATGTCTGCATTTTACCAAACTATTTGTAAAGAATAAATAGTTTTTATCTTCCTGTTTTTGTGCCTGTGAATACTAAAAGGTAAAAGGTAAAATCATCATAGTCTTACTAGTCAAATAGTGGTGCTCCCTTATTAGAAAGCGACTTGTGGTGGTGGTATAAACTGAGGGTCACCACATCTCAGGCAAGAGAAAAGGCAGAGAAGGCCTTCATGGTAACCTCAGCTGTCGCAGGAATTGACCCCATGTTGCTGGCATCACTCTGCATTGCAAAATTAACTATCTAACCAACTGAGCTATTATTGGCCCCTTACTTGCATGTTGAAATCACTCCTACATTCATAGCTCCTTTAAAGTGGCGTCACAGGTGGATAGGATAGTGAGGAAGGTGTTTGGTATGCTTTCATTTTGAGTATAGGAGTTGAGAGGTCAAATTGCAGCTGTACAGGACACTGGTTAGGCCACGTCTGGAATATTGAGTGCAATTCTGGTCTCCTTCCTGTTGTGAAACTTGAAAGGATTCAGGAAAGATTTACAAGGATGTTGTCAGGCTTGGAGGATTTGAGCTATGGGAGAGATTCAATAGGCTGGGGCTGTTTTCCCTGGAGCGTCAGAGGCTGAGGGGTGACTTTATAGAGGTTTATAAAATCATGAAGGACATAGATAGGATAAATAGACAAAGTCTCTGGGGTGGGGGAGTCCAGAACTGGAGGGCATGGGTTTAGGGTGAGAGGGGAAAGATATAAAAGAGACCTATGGGGTAACTTTTTCACACAGAGGGTGATACATGTATGGAATGAACTGCCAGAGGAAGTGGTGGAGGCTAGTACAATTGCAACATTTAAAAAGCTGTTTATATGAATAGGAGGGTTTGGAGGTATATGGGCCGGATGTTGACAGGTGGTACTAGATTGGGTTGGGATATCTGGTCGGCATGGATGAGTTGGACCGAAGAGTTTGTTTCTGTGCTGTACATCCCTATGACTCTATGCTGTGCACCAAGGCAACCCCTAGATTTGGCACCAGATTTGGAAAAGAAAACCACACCATAGAGATTGCTACAACTTCTTAGTTAGCTTTTATTATCATTTACCTCAAAATGAAAGCCGACATAACGAAATGGCTATTCTTTTTTACATCACATTCCATCCTAACCAAGGCTCTCTTTACTGTATTGTTAAATTACAAATGTTATCCCCTTAAAATAATCAAATAGCTGCAAATAGTTTGGTAATTCTAACCACTTACTAAATGATTCCCTTTGATAAGGCTTCATTATGAAGCATACAATGGGATATGTCCTCTTGGCTCACAACCATCCCTTTTGCTCTACCTGACTCAGAGAATGAACAACAGCTTTATACTGAAGCTTTGAGAAGCTGGAGTGTTGTGTATAGTCTGGATGCCATGCTTCAGAATAGATGTAAACTCACTGGAGTCAGTGTGTTAAAAGTTTCCGAGAATGGTTGCAGGAATAATAAACTTCCATTGTGAAAACTGAGTGATGGTAAGATCGTTTCCTTGGAGAGATAAAATACCAAAATGAGATTTGACAGAAACTTTCAAAATCACATTGGTCCAGACAGTCAACTGTTGCCACTTGTAAAATGATCAGGAATGGAATGTGAGACTCTGTGTGTGTGTGCACAGTTTTGAAGTTAGGGTTTGGAATTCAAAACCTGGAAGTGTAGTGGAAGCAGGTTCAAATCAAGGATTCAAGACAGTATCAGATGAATAGAAACAATGTGCAGGGTTACAGGGAAAAAGGTAGGAGAATGGGACTAAATCATAATGCTTGTTGAGAAAATCAGCATAGGCAATGGGCCAAATGGCCTCCTCTTGCATAATAACAATCCTATGTACCTAACTAAGGAGTTCTAGAATCCAACTGGATAATATCCAAATCCTGATGTAGAAAACCTTAAAACATAAATTACACCAGTCTGCTTTGCCTCAATAATGTTTTTGCTTTTGAAGGAAAAGCAATATAAAATTAATACAGTCCCTGCAAACTTTATTCTCTCTCTCACACACACAGTCTGCATATTGTCTACAGTTAATTTGATAGCTGGCTGTCTGGCTAAGAATATCTGACGGTGTTTCAAATTTAATAATTGTCCAAATTGGTAATATATCACAAAATACAAGTTCATTGTAACACAACTTAAACAAATGAACTTTATTAAATTCTCAGTTTTCAAATGCATCACGATAGTTAGAGAAACTGTTAACACAAATCAGAGCTATTATTTCAGTAATGTACCTGATATGCAGGGTGAACTGAGTTCGTACAGTCAAAATCCTGGAACTCTTTCCAAACAGCATATACCTATACAATATGGTTAAAAATCACACAACACCAGGTTATAGTCCAACAGATTTATTTGAAAGCACTAGCTTTCAGAGCGCTACTCCTTCATCAGCAGCGCTTTAAAAGCTAGTGCTTCCAAATAAACCTGTTGATATTGTGTGATTTTTAACTTTGTCCACCCCAGTCCAACACTGGCTCCTCCACATCCTAACTACACCATATGGACCTCGGTGTTTCAAGAAGGCAGCTCACCATCACCTGAGGGCAATTAGAGATGGGCATAAATGCTGACCTAGCTAGCAACTCCCCAATCTCAAAATAATTTTATTAAAATTCAATATTTGGTGATCAAGATACCAAACTAACAAATCATGTATCAAATTGTCAAGTGCATCCAAATGTATTTGGTAATTAAAAAAAAAATTCCAGGCATTCATGTTGATTAGTCTCAGACAAATCAGCTTGTGGTTAGGTTACTGACATATTAATGTTAGGTCACTGTTATGTTCACACCATTTTAACAGAAATTCCTAAAGGATAATGCCATTAGTATACTCCAGTAGTTACGCCTTCAAATGTTTCAAACTGGATAAAATCAGTCTGCATGAGAAATTATGAAATGAGTTACGATGTCTTTAATTGTTGGAATCGGAAGAACTTTAAGAATTTAACATTGCCTATAGGAGTGATTTGATTAGCAAATATGAACATGATGAAATGCAGGTTCACACTCCCAAGATGATCCTAATGACTGCAAGACCATGCGACCCCTTCTGAAAGAGGGAAATCAAATCCAAACTCTACAATACTATTTAAAATCACAGAGCATTGAACACTGGAAGATGCATTAGTAATAATAGAACATGTAAACAGGCTTACAGAAAATAAACTCCTCATACTATAAATTAAATATTATATACTGATTGAGACGATCTTCTCAGATAACCCTGACGTGGTGGATGAGGGTTTCATTTAAATATCAACCACTGCTAATATTATCCTGAGTGAAAGGGTGATCCTGCACTTGAAATGTCAAAATGTCAGTTCAAAGTTGGCAAGTGTATTAAAATATCTCCTCCCTATATATGGCATGCAATAGAGAAACTCGCAAATATAGAACTTCATGCAGCTAAGAGGCAAAACTAGGACTTCATTAAAATGTGTTTAAAACAGCAGCAGAATACAAGTCAACATATTCCCAAATAAGCTGAATTCAAGCGATGCAACAATTGTAATGATCGCCCTGGGTTCTGCTCGCTGACAGTCCCCAGTGCCAGTCACACAGGCAAACAGCACCTCCCAACCATAACCCTCTCATTAAACTCACCAATTTCCAGAGCCAATAATGCATACTTTCAAAGGTGCGGCCATTTGCGAGCAGCACGGGATTTCCTATTGACTTTGTCTGACAGCAGCCACGGGGAAGCTCAGCAAAACGTCAACCTGAGGGCACCGGCAGCCGGCACTGAGCCTGCGTGTATCTCTCCGTATCACGTGTACGTGCTCCTCCTCTCTGCAGAGGAAAAGTTGGAGCTGGGAATGAGGTTGGATCTGGGATTGATTTTAGAGTTGGACAGTGAGAGATGTTGCAGGCTGTAGCTGGACAATGAAAGATGTTGGAGCTGGGAATGAGGTTTGAATTGGATAATGAGAGGTGTTGCAACCTGGAGGTGGGAATGCTTCTAGTGCTGGACAATAAAAAATGTTGGAGCTGGGAATGAGGTTGAGTCTAGGCTGAAACGGGAATTGGACTGGAGCTGGAGGTGAGCGTTGGGATGGTGACAAGAGGGGACTGGGAACTTTTATCAGGAAGAATGGTATTGGGTAAATGTTAAAATACAAACATTGTATCTGCCTCATTGGTGAAGCTGCAAGCACAAGCAGTGCTCTGTATTATTTCGTGAATGAGCCTGTTGGTTACCTGAGCTTCTCGCCTGACAATTTATCCCATATCCACTTATTATCTAATTCTATTACCCACTATCACCTTTGTGCATTTGCTCTTCAATATCGCACCCATACCTTTAACTTCCAGAGTCTGTTATACGAGTGCTCTTCTGGTCATCATCCCTCTGGACCACTAAAGCATTGTAAGCGGTCTGTCAATTCGAGAATGATGTCTACTCAGAGGCACAATTTCTAGCCATAGATTTCCCCATAATTGAATAGGCCAATGATCCACCTGCAAGTTTATGAATGTGTAGAACAGGGTGTTCCACAAGGTAGTGGGATCCAGAATTGAGAATTTGCCTCCATTCCTCTACCCTGCTGCGGCTACTTTGCCTCATTGCATTTGGACTTATTACATAATACAGCAAGGCATTAATATCAAAGCTGCCATGCTTCAAGGAGGGACTCAGAGTGTCTATGTAGCATTTTTTATCCTCGCTTTGAACACTGGCCATTTGAGAATTGAGATATAGCAGTGGAGTCGATTTTTCAGCTATCTGCATATATTTTCCAGTTGATCATAACTCATTTTGAGAAACTTTGACTGCTTGTACACCTGGTTTCAAAAAGGATACATGCATTTGCTCAGTCCTCCCATTGAACTTGGAGATTTCAGCAAAGGAATTGCTGGTGAAATTTTGCTAACTCTCTTATGTGTACTGATATAGAGCCCAGGTCCCACTGCAGTAAAGTCAAGTCAATGGCTATGGTCCCAGAAGACCATAGGGCTGCTGTCTTCTCAGCAAGAGACAAGTGGTCATTTAACTTGACTGTCACCTCACCTCAGTTGAGAGGAGAGGTTGAGAAGAGGAGCCTTTCATGGTAACCTCAGCCAGTGCACTCTCAACTCTCTGTTGGCATTACTCTGCATTATAAACCAGCTGTCCAGCCAACTGAACCAACCAGTGTCCCACTCTCTCAGTCGTGGGAGTTACACAAAAGCATTCAGGCATTTGAAAATGCTAATGTGCAACAGCAGTAACGAATTGTAAATGTGGGATTCTAATTGAAGAGTGACATTAACTTGAGATATAAAAACAGAAATTGCTGGAAAAGCTCAGTAGGTCTGGCAGCATCTGTGGAGAGAAATCAGAGTTAACGTTTCATTCTGAGGAAGGGTCGCTGGGCCCAAAATGTCAGCTATGATTTCTCTCCACAGATGCTGCCAGACCCACTGAGCTTTTCCAGCAATTTCTGATTTTGTTTCTGATTTACAGCACCTGCAGTTCTTCTGGTTTTTATTTAGTAATGAACCTGAGACCGTGTGGGGCTATGTTAGTGAGGATTTTGTCTTTTGCTTTCTATTTCAGATTTCTAACATTACCTGTTCTTTATTTTATCATTTAGATGAATTTTTGAACAAGCTGGAGAATTTTTTTTAATTCCAGCCATCTCACAATTATTAATGTGAACAGAGAAATGTGATCAGAGTTGATGTTAATTTGCAAGGTGGGAGTAATCCATCACACTCCTTGTCTGTGCTTTATAGATGGTGGAGAAAGTGATGACTACAGATGCTAGAGATCAAAGTCAAAAAGTGTGCCACTTGAAAAGCACAGCAGGTCAGGCAGCATCCGAGGAACAGGAGAGTCGATGTTTCGGACATAAGTCTTTCATCAGGAATGTCGGGGTACCTTGGAAGGCGACAAGTAGATGCAGATGGGGGGGGGCGGGGTGATGGTGATAGGTCAGAGCAGAGGGTGGAGTGGATAGGTGGGAAAGAAGATGAACTGGTGGGACAGTTCAAGAGGATGGTGCTGAGTTGTAGGTTCAGATCTGGGATGCGGGGGGTGGATATGAAAACTGGTGAAACTGACATTGATGCCATGTGGTTGGAGGATCACAAGGTGAAAGATGAGGCATTCTTCCTCCAGCTGTGATGGACAGTTTTGGGGGAAAACAGGAGATTAGTTATTCGCTTCAGGATTTCCAGTCTCTGACCTGCTCTTCTAAACACTGTATTTACATGGCTGGTTCATTTTAATTTCTGCTCAATGGTAAGATTTTGACAGTGGGAGATTCGGTGATGGTTACGCCATTAAATATCAAGAGTAGTGGTTAAATTCACTCTCGTTGGAAATGGCTATTGCTTTGTGTGCCACAAATGTTACTTGCCAGTTATCAACCCAAGCCTGAATGTTGTCCATCTCTAGCTGCAAAAATACAGTGCTTTTGGAAGCCCTTCTTAAAATGTTATCTCAATCGTATACTTTTAAATAAACTTTATATGGAAGTGCTGATTGGTGACCATTTTGATGGTGAGGTACAGCCTAACAAAGCCAGTGTGTTGCCATGTTGCATTTTAGATTTATAATGTGAAAACACATAACAAATCTAATAAGTTATATAGTATATTTTTGCGATTGACTTAAAAAAAATACACCCATAGCTATGTAGTTAAAAGCTAGGATATTGTCAACTTGTTTTGTAAAGTTTTACAGGACTGACTTGTCTTCACATATACTGACCACCACAGATCATTGGAAAGTGTCAGGTACTGCAGAAGTTGGACATGTTATAATGTTACAATTTACATTGGCATCAGATGTTCCATACTGGAGATGTGATATTGCATGTAATATTAATAATTCAATTTCTTAACAATTGACATATTGCAAGTTATTTTTCTTTATCTTAGCAGATTCGGATATCTCTTTTGAAAGCACAGGGTGTAAAAATCTATTTACATATAGAAACAATGCATTTGCTTTTTGCATGTGTGTTAATTTAACCCTGTTTGAGACTAAGTGACAAACTCCCCATCTGCACTCAAATTTGTAAGCTTTCTGCTGAATGCCCATATCTGCAACTAATTGTCTTCATACAGCAATTTCAAAGTAGGAAAACTTGTAAAATGTTTCACAGAAGGAAAATCAGACAAAAATTGACACCCCAAACCACAAATCAGATGTTAGAAAGGGTAACTTTGTTTTATAAGGACACAGGGACATAAGAGCCTGGCTAATGTTAGGGGTAGATTCTTTACTCAGCGAGTCGTGAGTTCATGGAATGCCCTGCTAGTAGCAGTGGTGGACTCTCCCTCTTTATGGGCATTTAAACAGGCATTGGATAGGCATATGGAGGATAGTGGGCTAGTGTAGGTTAGGTGGGCTTGGATCGGCGCAACATCGAGGGCCAAAGGGCCTGTACTGCGCTGTATTTTTCTATGTTCTAATATGGTGTAATTATTTAAGGAAGGTGGTAAGCAAAAGCCAAGGAACTATAGACCGGTGAACTTGACCTCATTTGTGGGTAAGTTGTTTAAGGGGATTCTGAGGGACAGGATTTACAAGTATTTGGAAAGGCAAGAATTGATCAGAGATAGTTAACATAGTTTAATGAAGGGAAATTATGTCTCACTAACTTGATTGAGCTTTTTGAAGAAGTAATGAAGAAGATTGATTAAGGCAAAGCAGTGGCCATTTTCCATTTTGGTTTCAGCAAGGCATTAGAAAAGGTCCCGCATGGTAGACTGGTTGGCAAGGTTAGATCACATGGAATCTCGGGAGAGCTAGCCATTTGGACACAAATTGGCTTGAAGATAGAAGACAAAAGGTCATGGTGAAGACTTGCTTTTCAGACTGGAGGCCTGTGACGATTGGTGTGGCGCAAGGTTCGGTGCTGGGTCCACTGCTTTCTGTCATTTATATAGATGAGAACATAGGAGATATGGTTAGTAAAACTGCAGGTTATACCAAAATTGGAGGTGTGGTGGACAATGAAAAAGGTTATCTCAGAGTACAACAGAACCTTGAACAGCTGGGCCGAGGAGTGGCAGATGGAATTTAATTCCGATAAGTGTGAGGTGTTGCATTTTGGTAAGATAAATCAGGGCAGGACACATACATTTAATGGTAGGGTCCTGGGGACTATTGCCGAACAAAGAGATCTTGGGGTATATGTTCATACTTCCTTGAAAGTGGAGTCACACGTAGTCAGGGTAGTGAAGAAGCCATTTGGTACTCTTGTCTTTAAGACCATAAGACCATAAGACATAGGAGCAGAAGTAAGGCCATTCAGCCCATCGAGTCCACTCCGCCATTCAATCATGGCTGATGGGCATTTCAATTCCACTTACCCGCATTCTCCCCGTAGCCCTTAATTCCTTGTGACATCAAGAATTTATCAATTTCTGCCTTGAAGACATTTAGCGTCCCAGCCTCCACTGCACTCTGTGGCAATGAATTCCACAGGCCCACCACTCTCTGGCTGAAGAAATGTCTCCGCATTTCTGTTCTGAATTTACCCCCTCTAATTCTAAGGCTGTGTCCACGGGTACTAGTCTCCTCGCCTAACGGAAACAATTTCCTAGCATCCACCCTTTCCAAGCCATGTATTATCTTGTAAGATTCTATTAGATCTCCCCTTAATCTTCTAAACTCCAATGAATACAATCACAGGATCCTCAGCCGTTCCTCATATGTTAAACCTACCATTCCAGGGATCATCTGTGTGAATCTC
>NC_057714.1:67812171-67813545 GCF_004010195.1 Chiloscyllium plagiosum
CTCCTGTGTGGCACCTTATCAAAGGCCTTTTGGAAGTCTAGGTAGATAACATCCACTGGGTTTCCCTGGTCTAACCTACTTGTCATCTCTTCAAAGAACTCCAACAGGTTTGTCAGGCACGACCTCCCCTTACTAAATCCATGTTGACTTGTTCTAATCCGACCTTGGTCTTCCAAAAATTTAGAAATCTCGTACTTAATGATGGATTCTAGAATTTTACCAACAACCGAGGTTAGGCTAATTTTCCATCTTTTGCCTTGATCCTTTCTTGAACAAGAGGGTTACAACGGCGATCTTTATTGGTCAGTACATTAAGAATAGGAGTTGGGAGGTCATGATTCTCTCAACTGGCTGAACCGAAACCTCCTTAGCGATCAGTTATACTGACTGTCAGTTCCTCTGATCTCCCGCTAAATCTGGATTTGATTACTGAACTGTTGTTCCTCCTCTCAGAACTGAATGAGACTCCTGATTATTAGATGAGGTGTGAATGGTTCTCCAATTAAAGTAAGTGGTTTTCTGATAGTTTTGAATGTCTAGTATATCTTAGATTAGATTACATTAGATTAGATTACGTTACATTACATTACAGTGTGGACACAGGCCCTCCATCTCAACAAGTCCACACCAACCCGCCAAAGCGCAACCCACCCATACCCCTATATTTACCCCTTACCTAACACTACGGGCAAATTAGCATAGCCAATTCACCTGACCTGCACATCTTTGGACTGTGGGAGGAAACCGGAGCACCCGGAGGAAACCCACGCAGACACGGGGAGAATGTGCAAACTCCACACAGTCAGTCGCCTGAGGCGGGAATTGAACCCAGGTCTCTGGCACTGTGAGGCAACAGTGCTAACCACTGTGCCACCGTGCCGCCATCTCTTTGATGGATATATATTAATGTTTTACTGGTTGTGTGAAGACTTTCACATTCAAGGGCAAACAGATTTACATGTAGGTAAAAATAATGACTGCAGATGCTGGAAACCAGATTCTGGATCAGTGGTGCTGGAAGAGCACCAATTCAGGCAGCATCCGAGGACAGGCAAAATCGACATTTCGGGCAAAAGCCCTTCATCAGGAATAAAGGCAGAGAGCCTGAAGCATGGAGAGATAAGCTAGAGGAGGGTGGAGGTGGGGATAGAGTAGCATAGAGTACAATAGGTCAGTGGGGGAGGAGATGAAGGTGATAGGTCAGGGAGGAGAGGGTGGATGGTGAGGATGTTCAGTATGTTTGTGGGCGGCACGGTGGCACAGTGGTTAGCACTGTTGCCTCACACTTGTTGGGCTGAAGGGCCTGTTTCCACACTGTAAAGTAATCTAATCTAATTAACTCTATAGTTATAACAGGGCGGTTGGGGGTGGGGG
>NC_057714.1:67813678-67837634 GCF_004010195.1 Chiloscyllium plagiosum
CGTCGATTTTCCTGCTCCTCAGATGCTGCCTGATCTGTTGTGCTTTTCCAGCACCACTCTGATCTAAACTCTGGTTTCCAGCATCTGTAGACCTCACTTCTGCCTCCCAACTCCTGTACTCAAGACTGACCAATAAAGCATACCAAAAGCCTTCTTAACTATCTTATCTACCTGCGATTCCACTTTCAAGGAGCTATGAACCTGCACTCCAAGATCTTTGTTCAGCAATACTCCCTAGGACCTTACCATTAAGTGTATAAGTGTACCTTAGGTTTGCTTTCCCAAAATGCAGCACCTCGCATTTATCTGAATTAAACTCCATCTGCCACTCCTCAGCCCATTGCCCCAACTGGTCAAGATCCCATTGTAATCTGAGGTAACCCTCTTCGCTGTCCACTACACCTCCAATTTTGGTGTCATCTGCAAACTTACTAACTATACATCTTATGCTCACATCCAAATCATTTATGTAAATGACAAAAAGTAGAGGACCCAGCACCGATCCTTGTGGCACTCTACTGGTCTCAGGCCTCCAGTCTGAAAAACAACCCTCCACCACCACTCTCTGTCTTCTACCTTTGAGTCAGTTCTGTATCCAAATGGCTAATTCTCCCTGTATTCCGTGAGATCTAACCTTGCTAACCGATCACCCATGGGGAACTTTGTTGAACACCTTACTGAAGTCCATATAGATCACATCTACCGCTCTACCATCCTCAATCCTCTTTGTTACTTCTTCAAAAATCTCAATCAAGTTTGTGAGACATGATTTCCCACACACAAAGCCATGTTGACTGTCCCTAATCAGTCCTTACCTTTCAAATACATGTACATCCTGTCCCTCAGGATTCCCTCCAACTTGTCCAGAACTGACATCAGGCTCACTGGTCTATAGTTCCCTGGCTTGTCCTTACCAACCTTCTTAAACAGTGGCACCACGTTTGCCAACCTCCAGTCTTCTGGCACCTGTGACTATCGATGATACAAGTATCTCAGCAAGAGACCCAGCGATCACTTCTCTCGCTTCCCACAGAGTTCTAGGGTTCACCTGATCAGATCCTGGGGATTTATCCACCTTTATGCGTTTCAAGACATCCAGCACTTCCTCCTCTGCATTATGGACATTTTGCAAGGTGTCACCATCTCTTTCCCTATATCCATTTCCACGGTAAATATTGATGCAAAATACTCGTTTAGTATCTCCCCCATTTTCTGTGGCTCCACACAAAGTCCGCCTTGTTGATCTTTGAGGGGCCCTATTCTCTCCCTAGTTACCCTGACGTCCTTAATATATTTGTAAAAACCCTTTGGATTCTCCTTAATTCTATTTGCCAGCATTTGATTTGATTTATTATTGTCACATGTATCGAGGTACAGTGATAATTTTTATTTTCCATGCAGTACAGATAGATCATACCATACAAAGTGCATACAGTAACAGAACAGAGTGAGGAATACAATGTTATGGCTGCAGATAATTTGCACAAACAGTGATGTCAACATTAAACTTGAAATTCGAAATATCCACTCAGAAGTCCAGGATTCACACACATTTGGAATGGCAAGGACTGTTTAAGGATAGTCAACATGGCTTTGTGCATGGGAAATCATGTGTTATGAACTTGATTGAGTTTTTTGAAGAAGAAACAAAGAGGATTGATGAGGGCAGAGCAGTAGATGTGATATATATGGACTTCAGTAGGGCATTCAATAAGGTTCCTCCTGGGACACTGGCTAGCAAGGTCAGATCTCATGGAATACAGGGAGAACTAGCCATTTAGATACAGAACTGGCTCAAAGGTAGAAGACAGAGGGTGGCGGTGGGGGGTTGCTTTTCAGACGAGAAGCCTGTGACCAGTGGAGTGCCACAAAGATCGGTGCTGGGTCCACTACTTTTCATCATTTATTTAAATTATTTGGATGTGAACATAGGAGGTATACCTTTTAAATTTGCGGATGACACCAAAATTGGAGGTGTAGTGGACAGTGAAGAAGTTTACCTCAGATTACAACTGGATCTTGATCTGATGGGCCAATGGGCTGAGGAGTGGCAGATGGAGCTTAATTTTGATGATTGCGAGGTGCAGAATTTTGTGAAAGCAAATCTTAGCAGGACTTATACACTTAATGGTAAGGTCCTCGGGAGTGTTGCTGAACAAAGAGACCTTGGAGTGCAGGTTCATAGTTCCTTGAAAGTAGCATTGCAAGTAGATAGGATAGTGAAGAAGGTGTTTGGTATGCTTTCCTTTCTTGGTCAGAGTATTGAGTACAGGAGTTAGGAGGTCATGTTGCGGCTGTACAGAGACCTTGGTTAGGCCACTGTTGGAATATTGCATGGAATTCTGGTCTTATTCCTCTCGGAAAGATATTGTGAAACTTGAAAGGGTTCAGAAAGGATTTACAAGGATATTGCCAGGGTTGGAGGATTTGAGCAATGGGGAGAGGCTGAATAGGCTATGCTGTTTTCCCTGGAGCGTCGGATGCTGAGCGGTGACCTTATAGATGTTAATAAAATCATGAGGGGCATGGATAGGAATAAATAGACAAGGTCTTTTTCCTGGTTGGGGAGTCCAGAACCCGAGGGCATAGGTTTAGGGTGAGACGGGAAATATATAAAAGAGACCTAAGGGGCAACGTTTTCATGCAGAGGGTGGTGTGTGTATGGAACAAGCTGTCAGAGGAAATGGTGGAGGCTGGTACAATTACAACATTTAAAAGGCATCAAGATGAGCATATGAAAAGTAAGTGTTGTGGACCAAGTGATGGCAAATGGGGCTAGATTAGGTTAGGATATCTGGTTGGCATGGACAGGTTGGACCGAAGGGCCTATTTCTATGCTATACATCTCTATGACTCTTAAGTCTAATAACAGTGGGGAAGAAACTGATTTTGAATCTATTGGTATGTGTGTTTAAACTTTTGTACCTTAAGGATTGTAAGAGATTATAACTGGAGTGGGAGGGGTCTTTGATTAGGTTGGCTGCTTTGCCGAGGCAACAAGAAGTATAGATAGAGTCAATAGATGGAAGGTTGACTTGCATGATAGACTGGGCTGTGTTCACAACTCTCTGTAGTTTCTTATGGTACTAGGCAACTGCCATACCAAGTCATGATGCATCCAAATATAATGCTTTCTATGATGTATTTATAAAAACTGGTAGAAGTCAGAGTCATAGAGAGTACAGCACCCTTTGGTCCAACTCATCCATTCCAACCAGATAACCTAAATTAATCTAGTCCAGCACTTGGCTCATATTCCTCTGAACCCTTCCTGTTCATGTACCCAAGCAGATGCTTTTTAAATGTTGTAATTGTACCAGCCTCTACCACGTCGTCTGACAGCTAATTCCATACATGCACCACCCTCTGCGTGAAAAAGTTGCCCCTAGGTCCCTTTTATATCTTTCCCCTCTCACCCTAAACCTATGCCCTTTCGTCTGGACTCCCCCACTCCAGGGAAAAGACTGTCTATTTATCCTATCCATGCCCCTCATGATTTTATAAGCATTTATAAGATCACCTCTCAGCCTCCAACGCTCCAGGGAAAATAGTCCCAGACTATTCAACATCTCCCCATAGCTCAAACCCTCCATGAGTTGGAACATCCTGGCAACATCCTTGTAAATCCTTTCTGAACCCTTTCAGTTTTCACAACATCCTTCATATAGGAGGGAGACTAGTCTTCATAGACTTGCCAAATTTCCTTAGCCTCTTGAGGAGGTAGAGGTGTTGTTGTGCTTTCTTGACCGTCTCATCAACGTGGCTAGACCAGGCTAGATTCTGGGTGATCATCACCCGTGGGAACTTGACATTCTTGACCATCTCTACCTCAGCTCCATTGATGTAGATCGGGGCACGCCCTCTATCTTACTTCTTGAAGTCAGTGACCAGCTCTTTCATTTTGCTGATGCTGAGGGAGAGATTGTTATGTTTGTTCACACCACTCCACCAAGCACTCTATCTCTCCCGAATGTCATTGTTTGAGATCCAGCAGACAACGTTGTCGTCAAAAAACCTATAGGTGTAGTTAGGGTAAAATTTGGCCAGAGTCATGAGTGTCCATGGATTATAATTAGGGGCCCATATTCATCTAAACCCTTTCAACTCATCCACCCATCCAGGTGCTTTTTAAATGTTGTAAAAGTATTTTCCTCCACCACTTCCTCTGGCAGCTCATTCTATACAAGCACCACCCTCTGCATGAAAAAGTTGCCCCTTAGGTCCTTTTTAAACCTTTCTCTTCTCACCTTTAACTTATTTCCTCTTGTTTTGGACTCCCCTACCCTGGGAAAAATACCTTGTCTATTCACCCTATCCATGTCCCTCATGATTTTATAAACCTCTGTAGAGTAACCCTCAGCCTCCAATGCTCCAAGGAAAACAGCTCCAGCCTATTCAGCATCTCCCTATAGCTCAAACACTCCAATCCCAGCAATATCCTTGTAAATCTTTTTTGCACCCTTTCAGGTTTAAGAACATCTTTCTTACAACAGGGAGACCGGAATTAAATGCCAAAAGCAGCCTAACCAAAGTCCTGTGTGGAGCAGCATAGTGCATAGTGGTTAGCACTGTGTCTCACAGCGGACCCATGTTTGATTCCAGCCTTGGGTGACTCTCTGTGTGGAGTTTGCATGTTCTCCCCAGAACTGCTTGGGTTTCCAGATTATTCCCATAGTCTAAAGATGTGCAAGTTAGGTGGATTGGCTATGTTAAGTTGGCCAGAAGTGTCCACGGGTGTGCATACCAGGTGGATTACCCATGGGAAATGCAGGGATAGGATAGAGGAATGTGTCTGGATTGGATGTTCTTCAGAGGGTCAGTGTGGACTCAATTGGCCGAATGGCTTGCTTCCACACTGTAGGCATTCTATGATCTCTGAATCTATGAGATATTTGTGTCTTCATTTCTTTTGAAGAACAGGCTGCAAAGCTGGCAAGGGAAGACTGTATCTGTATCGATGGAGAGACTGGACTCTCATAGGGAGCTAATGGGGAAACCACTGGTCTGTTTTTCACAGATGAGCAGACAGTGTGAAATGTTGTTTAGATAAACGTTGTTCCTCCTCTTTTCCACTTTTCGTACAAGCAGACATTAAACAGAAGCATCAGGAGAGGGCATTTAGAACAGTTCCCAATGGTATAGGGAGTTATCAGATGCACACATATCACTCTATGGCCAAACATGATAGCAGGGAGATGTTCTGCTAGGGGCATTTATTACCCATTCATACTCAGTTGGTGTGCTGCCATACCTAGGGTTTGGTTTGCTCAGTTGGCTGGATGTGTAATTTGTCATACAGAATAATGCTAACAATGTGTGTTGAATTCTTACACTGGCTGAAGTTACCATGAACTCAACTCTCCCTTTGCCTGATGTATGAACATGCTTGGATTAAAACAACATCAGTTGTTTTTCTCTAGCGAAAGCAGCTCTATGGTCTGATAAGACTATGACAATTTTAACTTTATACTCAGAAAATATTCTTTGGCACACCACAAAGAACGAAAGACAGGGTGATGACCTCTACTTCTGATCACCCATCTGCCACCCAACCTCACAGGGCACAGGGACAGCATGTCTGTGATTAGACCCGTTATAACGTGGGACAAAAATTCCCATCAGATACTCTGGACCAAAACCCTCTGAACTTGGGACAGGAGTTTGTGAAAACATTTGAACGAAGATTCACTGAGATCTCTGGCTTCCAATGCAAGCTCTGGAACAGGGTTTAGGTAAAGCTACAGGAAGATCCCCACAAGAACCTCAGCTAAAGACAATGAACACCATCCTGCAGAGCAAACAACAGAGACATCCTGGAGCCTACACAATTACAAAGCCATTCAAGTTTTAATCAGCTTGCTCAGACACAAGAGATACTGAACATCCTCACCATTGTACTACATGTAAATCTGTTTGCCCTTGAATGTGAAGGTCTTCACACAACCAGTAAAACATTAATATATATCCATCAAAGAGATATACTGGACATTCAAAACTATCAGAAAACCACTTACTTTAATTGGAGAACCATTCACACCTCATCTAATAATCAGGAGTCTCATTCAGGCCTGAGAGGAGGAACAACAGCTCAGTAATCAAATCCAGATTTAGCGGGAGATCAGAGGAACTGACAGTCAGTATAACTGATCTCTAAGGAGGTTTCGGTTCAGCCAGTCGAGAGAATCATGACCTCCCAATTCCTATTCTTAATGTACTGACCAATAAAGACAAGGGTACCAAATGGATTCTTCACTACCCTGACTATGTGTGACTGCACTGTCAAGGAAGTATGAACATGTACCCCAAGATCTCTTTGTTCTGCAATAGTCCCCAGGACCCTACCATTAAGTGTATATGTCCTGCCCTGATTTGTCTTACCAAGATGCAACACCTCACATTTATCTAAATTAAATTCCATCTGCCACTCCTCAACCCATCTTTTCACGGTTCTGTTGTACTCTGAAATTACCTTTTTCATTGTCCACCACACCACCAATTTTGGTGTAACCTGCAATTTTACTAACCATATCTCCTATGTTCTCATCTATATAAATGACAGAAAGCAGTGGACCCAGCACCGAACCTTGCGCCACACCACTCGTCACAGGCCTCCAGTCTGAAAAGCAAGTCTTCACCATGACCTTTTGTCTTCTATCTTCAAGCCAATTTGTGTCCAAATGGCTAGCTCTCCCGAGATTCCATGTGATCTAACCTTGCTAACCAGTCTACCATGCGGAACCTTTTCTAATGCCTTGCTGAAACCAATATGGAAAATGGCCACTGCTTTGCCTTAATCAATCTTCTTCATTACTTCTTCAAAAAGCTCAATCAAGTTAGTGAGACATAATTTCCCTTCAATAAATTATGTTAACTATCCCTGATCAATTCTTGCCTTTCCAAATACTTGTAAATCCTGTCCCTCAGAATCCCCTCAAACAACTTACCCACAACTGAAGTCAAGTTCACCCGTCTATAGTTCCTTGGCTTTTGCTTACCACCTTCCTTAAATAATTACACCATATTAGCCAGGCTCTTATGTCCCTGTGTCCTTATAAAACAAAGTTACCCTTTCTAATATCTGATTTGTGGTTTGGGGTGTCAATTTTTGTCTGATTTTCCTTCTGTGAAACACTTTGCAATTTTTCCTACTTTGAAATTGCTGTATGAAGACAATTAGTTGCAGATATGGGCATTCAGCAGAAAGCTAACAAATTTGAGTGCAGATAGGGAGTTTGTCACTTAGTCTCAAACAGGGTTAAATTAACACATATGCAAAAAGCAAATGCATTGTTTCTGTACGTAAATAGATCTTTACACCCCGTGCTTTCAAAAACATATCTGAATCTGCTAGGATAAAGAAAAATAACTTGCAATATGTCAATTGTTAAGAAATTGAATTATTAATATTGCATGCAATATCACATCTCCAGTATGGAACATCTGATGCCAATGTAAATTGTAACATTATAACATGTCCAACTTCTGCAGTACCTGACACTTTCCGATTACAAAACCATTCAACCTTTAATCAGTTTGCTCAGACACATGAGATACTGAACATGGTAACCTTACCATTAAGTGTATAAGTCCTGCTAAGATTTGCTTTCCCAAAATGCTGCACCTTGCATTTATCTAAATTAAACTCCACCTGCCACTCCTCAACCCACTGGCCCATCTGATCAAGATCCCGTTGTAATCTGAGGAACATATCTGCACTGTCCACTGCACCTCCAATTTTGGTGTCATGTGCAAACTTACTAACTATATCTCCTATGTTCCCATCCAAACCATTTATATAAATGACAAAAAGTAGCGGACTCAGCACCAATCCTTGTGGCACTCCACTGGTCACAGGCCTCCAGTCTGAAAAGCAACCCTCCACCACCACCCTCTGTCTTCTCCCTTTGTGCCAGTTCTGTATCTAAATGGCTACTTCTCTCTGTATTCCATTAGGTGTAACCTTGCTAACCAGTCTCCCATGGGGAACCTTGTTGAACACCTTACTGAAGTCCATAGAGATCATGTCCACCACTCTGCCCTCATCAATCCTCTTTGTTACTTCTTCAAAAAACTCAATCAAGTTTGTGAGACATGATTTTCCATGCGCAAAGCCATGTTGACTATCTCTAATCAATCCTTGCCTTTCCAAATATGTATAAATCCTGTCCCTCAGGATTGCCTCCAACAACTTGCCCACTACCAATTTCAGACTCACAGGTCTATTGTTCCCTGGCCTATCCTTGCCACCTTTCTTAAATAATGGTACCACGTTTAGCCAACTTCCAGTTTTAAGGCACTATGTGACTATCGATGATACAAATGTCTCAGCGAGAGGCCCAGCAATTTCTTCCCTAGTTCCCACAGACTGATGGTGCATTTACTCTAACACAAGCAGAGTAGAACAACAGTGCTTCACGGAAGTTGCACTGATGATGTTACCTAGCATGGTGAAGAAACATTCGCGCAACAACCCACCAGCTCAGCGAGCAACCCAACAACTGCATGGACAGCGCCTTTAGAGAGGTGGTCACACTGCAGCTTAAGGGACTGGAGGAAGGACGGGAATGAGTGATCACCAGGCAGCTCACGAGAAACAGGCAGACAATGTAGGAATTCCCTGGTGTCTCGTCACAAATTAGTTTTACATTTTGGAAGCTGATGAGGACACTAGTTCCTCAAGGAAGTGCTAAGCTTCAGGCACCAGAAGCAGGCTGTCTGGAAAGGACAAAGAGAGGAGGAGTGATAGTGATGAAGGATTCTTTATTTCAGGGAACTGGCAAGTATTTCTGTGGCTGTTAATATGACTCCAAGAGGGTCTTCCTGGTTCCAGGGTCAAGGGCGTCATAGTGCAGTTATGGGACATATTTCAGGGAATGGCGAACAGCCAGAGATTGTGGTCCATGTTGGTATCAATGGCTTTGGTAGGAAGAAGCATATGGTCCTCTTAGCAGAATTTAGGGAGTTGGTAGAAATTTAGCAAGCAAGATCACAAATGTAGTGTTCTCTGAGTTGCTCCCAGTGCCACAATCAAGTGAGTACCAACAGAGAAAGATAAGGCAGATCAATGAATGGGCAGAAAGATAGTGCAAGAAGGATGGCTTTAGATTCCTGGGACACTGGGACTGGTTCTGGGAAAGAAGGCAATTGTACAAGTTGCACCTGAATAGAACTGGGACTGATTTCTTGTGGGGCATTTTGCAATTGGGAGGGCTTTAGACTAACTTGGCAGGGGTGTGGGAAGCAAGAAAGGATAGTAGGTGACTTGCAAAATGAGAATAGATTTAAATGATGTGTAAAAGAAGCAAGGGTGATATGAGAAAAATATCAGAGTGTTTCAGATACAGAACGCAGTGCCTGGAAACATAGTGGAGGCAGGTTCAATTGAGGTGTTCAGGAGGGTATTGGATGATCAGTTGGATAGAAATAGTATGCAGGGATACAGGGAAAAGGCAGGAGATTGTCACTAAGTAACAGAAAATTGGGTGTAGGCATGATGGACTGAATGGGCCCCGTCTGAGCCTAACAATTCTGTGATACTGAGAAATGCAGCAGGAAAAGAAGAAAATATGTCGGCTCCAATGCCTTTTTAAAATTCATTCATAGGATGTGACCTCACGGGCTGGAGCAGCATTTATTGCCCTTGCATAGTTACTTTGAAAAGGAAGTGGTGACCTATTCTCTTGAACCACAATCCTGTTAGGGAAGGAGTTCCAGGATTTTCACCCAGTGACAGTGAATGAACAGGAATATATTTTAAAGTCAGGATTGTGTGAGGGGAGGGGGGGTGAATTGTAATTTCCATGTCACAACTCTATCTCTTGTACTAGAACTCACAATGTATTTTCACATTCTTTTGAGCTTGAAATACTGTGTGCCAGATCTAGTCCCAACACAGCAGTTCTTCTGTGCCACCTCCAATGGTACAATGTGACAAATTGCTCCACTATGTTCTATCCACAAAAACAGTCTGAAATGTAACCCTCCCATTTAGTAATCTTTCAGTTCCCTTCCAATTATCAACAACAATGGAAAAAAAATTGTTAGATGCAATTAAGTGGCAAATATTCATTAGTAATGACCACAAATGCATTAAACTTGAAATATGCCAAACTTCTCACCTCTTCATCTTGCCATAGTCTTGATCCAGGCATGGACCAAGAATCCTGGTGAACAAACTTATACTCAAAATTTTGACTCTCCTGCTCCTTGGATGTTGCCAGACTGATTGTGCTTTTCCAGTGCCCTTCTCTCGACTCTGATATCCAGCATCTGCAGTCCTCACTTTCTCTGCCTTAGATAGAAGATGGCTGAGCTAGACCAATCACAAATAATTAGTAACCTTTCCCTGAATCACTGAAATATTGCAGCAGATTTTCCTCAGGCCAGTGGACTGAGCCCAGAGCTCTTCTATAGTGTCATTTTGTAACCTTATCTCTGTTATAACATCAAACAGCATTTTCACAAAATCCATTCAAGATTCATCCAATAGCAATTACACAAACTCCACTTACGATGCATCCAATAACAACCAACCTGCTCATTTCTGCCCACAGCAAACCATATAGATTAGGACTGATAACTGGCATGTGATATGAACGCCATATAGGTGTCGGAGCAGTGACCATCTTCAGCAAGCAATGGTCCAATCCTCTTCGCTTGTGGTCAGATGGAACAGTGTCATTAATTCAATAGAATTAATAGCATGGGGGTCAACACTAACTTACAGTTCAATTTTATTATTATTCATTCATGGGCTGAGGGTGTTGCTGATGAGGCCAGCATTTATTGTCCATTCCTAATTGCCCACAGTGCAGTTAAGAGTCAACCACATTTCTGTGATCTGGAGTCACATTAGGCCAAATGAGATAATGATGGCAGTTTCCTTCCCTAAAGGACATCAGTGAGCGAGATGGGTATTTCTGACAATTGACAATGGATTTATGGTCATCATTAGACTCCTAATTCTAGCCAACTAGCTTGAAAGTAAGGAGGGTGATGGAGGGTTGAGTCATAGAGTCATAGAGATGTACAACTTGTCCATGCCGACCAGATATCCCAACCCAATCAAATCTCACCTGCCAGCACCCGACCCATATCCCTCCAAACCCTTCCTATTCATATGCCCATCCAAATGCCTCTTAAATGTTGCAATTGTACCAGCCTCCACCACTTCCTCTGACAGCTCATTCCATACATGTACCACCCTCTGCGTGAAAACGTTGCCCCTTAGGTCTCTTTTATAGCTTTCCCCTCTCAACCTAAACCTATAGCCTCTAGTTCTGGACTCCCCAACTCCACGAAAAACACTTTGTCTATTTATCCTATGCATGCCTCCCATTATTTTTTAAACCTCTATAAGGCCACCCCTCAGCCTCCGACACTCCAGGGAAAACAGCTCCAGCCTGTTAAGCCTCTCCCTATATCGCAAATCCTCCAATCCTGGCAACATCCTTGTAAATCTTTTCTGAACCCCTTCAAGTTTCACAACATCTTTCTGATAGGAAGGAGACCAGAATTGCACGCAATATTCCAACAGTGGCCTAACCAATGTCCTGTACAGCCACAACATGACCTCCCAACTTCTGTACTCAATACTCTGACAAATAAAGGAAAGCATACCAAACACCTTCTTCACTATCCTGCGACTCCACTTTCAAGGAGCTATGAACCTGCACTCCAAGGTCTCTTTGTTCAGCAACACTCCCGAGGACCTTACCAATAAGTGTATAAGTCCTGCTAAGATTTGCTTACCAAAATGCAGCACCTCGCATTTACCTGAACTAAACTCCAACTGCCACTTCTCAACCCATTGGCCCATTTGATCAAGATCCGGTTTTAACCTGAGGTAACCTTCTTTGCTGACCCCTACACCTCTAATTTTGGTATCAACTGCAAACTTACTAACTATACCTTTTATGCTCGCATCCAAATCATTTATGTAAATGACAAAAAGTAGAGGGCCCAGCACCAATCCTTGTGGCACTCTACTGGTCACAGGCCTCCAGTCTGAAAAACAACCCTCCACTACCACCCTCTGTCTTCTACCTTTGAGTCAGTTCTGTATCCAAATGGCTAGTTCTCCTTGTATTCCATGAGATCTAACCTTGCTAATCAGTCTCCCATGGGGAACCTTGTCGAACGCCTTACTGAAGTCCATATAGAGCACATCTACTGCTCTGCCCTCATCAATCTTTTTTGTTACCTCTTCAAAAAACTCAATCAAGTTTGTGAGACATTATTTCCCATGCACAAAGCCATGTTGACTATCCCGAATCAGTCCTTCCCGTTCCAAATGCATGTACATCCTGTCCCTCAGGATTCCATCCAACAACTTGCCCACCACCGAGGTCAGGCTCACTGATTTATAGTTCCCTGGCTTGTCTTTACCACCCTTCTTAAACAGTGGCACCACGTTTGCTAACCTCCAGTCTTCCGGCACCTCACCTGTGACTATCGATGATTCAAATATCTCAGCAAGAGACCCAGCAATCACTTCTCTAGCTTCCCACTGAGTTTTCGGGTACACCTGATCAGGTCCTGGGGATTTAACTACCTTTATGCGTTTCAAGACATCCAGCACTTCCTCCTCTGTAATCTGGGCATTTTGCAAGATGTCACCATCTATTTCCCTACAGTCTATATCTTCCATATCCTTTTCCTCAGTAAATACTGATGCAAGATATTCATTTAGTATCTTCCCCATTTTCTGTGGCTCCACACATAGGCCGCCTTGCTGATCTTTGAAGGGCCCTATTGTCTCCCTAGTTACCCTTTTGTCCTTGATGTATTTGTAAAAACCCTTTGGATTCTCCTTAATTCTATTTGCCAAAGCTATCTCATGTCCCCTTTTTGCCCTCCTGATTTCCCTCTTAAGTATACTCCTACTTTCTTTATACTCTTCTAAGGATTCCCTCGATCTATCCTCTCTATACCTGACATATGCTTCCTTCTTTTTCTTAACCAAACCCTCAATTTCTTTAGTCATCCAGCATTCCTATACCTACCAGCCTTTCCTTTCACCCTGACAGGAATATACTTTCTCTGGATTCTTGTCTTGTTTCTGAAGGCTTCCCATTTTCCAGCCGTCCCTTTACCTGCGAACATCTGCCTCCAATCAGCTTTTGAAAGTTTTTGCCTAATACTGTCAAAATTGGCCTTTCTCCAATTTAGATCTTCAACATTTAGGTTTAGTGTGAGAGAGGAAAGATATAAAAGAGACCTAATGGGCAACATTTTCACGCAGAGGGTGGTACGTGTACGGAATGAGCTGCCAGAGGATGTGGTGGAGGCAGGTACAATTGCAACATTTAAGAGGCATTTGGATGGGTATATGAATAGGGAGGGTTTGGAGGGATATGGGTCGGGTGCTGGCAGGTGGGACTAGATTGGGTTGGGATATCTGGTCGGCATGGATGGGTTGGACTGAAGGGTCTGTTTCCATGCTGTACATCTCTATGACTCTAAATACTGAGATCTTGACATTGTCTACACCTTATACTTTTGAAAATACAAGATGGGAATGTTTCAGTTCCTCTCGGAGATAAGACTCTGGAGCATTATGCTCGGACTCAGTTAAGTACAGATGGTTTGAATGCACCACCTCACCAAGCATACTGGCAGCACTTAGTAACCCACAACATTCATCACGGTGGAGGAATAAAACCCAAGCAACTTAGTAATTCAAGACATCAACAGGAGCAGAATTGTACTCCAACACAATCTGTCACCTCATGGCCCAGCTTATCCCCCACACTGCTATTACCATCTCGCCGGGAGATCAGTCCTGGTTCAACGAAGAGCAAAGAAGGTCATGACAGGAGCAATCACTGGCATCTCGCTGACAATGTGGAAACTGATATGCCCGCTCATGTCGGTGTACAGAAAACACAAGACAAATTGAACCCTGCCAATTATTGCCCAATTTCATCAATCAAACGATGGAAGGGGTCATTAACAGTGCACTTGGTTAGCTATTACCTGTCAATAATACCCAGTTTGGGTTCTGCCAGGGTCGCTCAGGTCCTGACCTCATGACAGCATTAGTTCTAACATGGACTAGAGAGCTGAACTTCAGAAGTGAGGTGAGAGTGATAGCTCTTGACATCAAGGCTGCATTCGACTGAGTATGGCATCAAGGAACAAATCTGAAGTCACTGGGTACTGAGGGAGAAGACAGTGGGAGGGTGGGTTTCTCTGTGCTGATTTGAGGCATAAAAAGCACATAGGAAAATGTGAGGTTGCCGGAGGAAAGTCTTCTCAGCTCCAGGGCATCTCTACAGGAGTTCCCTCAGGGTAGTGTCCTAGGTGCAAACATTTTCAGCTGCTTCATCAATGACCTCTCTCCATCATAAGGTCAGAAGTTTGCTGATGATTGCACAATGTGCAGCACCATTCATGACTCCTCAGACACTGAAGCAGTCCTTGTTCAAATGGAATTAAAAGTGGACATATCCTGGCATGGGCTGACAAGTGGCAAGTAAAATGTACACCACACAAATGCCAGTCAATGCCATGAAGGAAATAACCATTGCCCTTTGACATTCGATGGCATTCCTTTCATTGAGTCCTGGACTATCAACACCTGGGCGCTGATCGGAAACTAAACTGGAAATATAAATATTGTGCCTATCAGAGGAAGTCAGAGACTAGTAATCCTGCGAGTATGTCATCTCCAGTCTACCCAAAAACTATCCAATACCTATAAAGCACAAATCAGGAGTGTGATGGAAGACTCCCCACTTGTCTGGATAAGTATTGCTCCAATAACACTCAGGAAGCTTGAAACCATTTAGTCCAAAGCAGCCCATTTGATTGGCATCCAATCCACAAACATTCACTCTCTCCATCACTGATGATCAGTTGCATTAGAGTGTACCATTTTACAAGATGCATTGCAGAAATTAAGCAAGACTCCTTAGGCACACTTACCAAACCCATGACCACTTCCATCTGGAAGGACAAGGGCAGCAAATTTATGGAACAACCACTATATACAAGTTTCCCTCCTAGCCACTCACCATCCTAAGTTGGAAATATATCACTAATCCTTCAGTATCACTGGGTCAAAATCTTGGCACTTCCTCTCTAATGATCTTGTGAGTGTACTTACACCAAATGGACTACAGGATTTTAAAAAAAAACATCAGCTTACCATCACCTTCCTAAAGGCAGCTAGGGATAAGCAACAAGCAAAAAACAGCAACAATGTCACAGAAAAATTATGACTTCCAAGGCACAGAAAATCCTGACTTGATCATTTTTTAAATTCACTCACAAGATGTGGTCATCTCTGGCTAGACCAGCATTTATTGCCCAGATGGCAGATAAGAGTCAACCATATTGCTCTGGATTTGCAATCACATGTAGACCAGACCAGGTAAAAATGACAGATTTCCTTCCCTAAAGGATATTAGTGAACCAGATGGATTTTTCCTAGCAATCAACAATGATATCATGGTCATCACCAGATTCTTAATTCCAAATTAGAGTCATTTACTGAATTCAACTTCCTCCATTCATCGTGGGAGGATTTGAACCCAAATCCCCAGAACACTAGCTGAGTTTTCAGTTAATAACCTGGTGATAATACCACTAAGCCATTGCCTCCTCATTCTGACAGCTTTCATTGGTACAGGATAAAAATCCTGGAATTCTTTACTTAGCTGAAGTTAATCCTAGTTTTTAACATGTTCTGGCTGCTGTTTGGTGAAGAGTATGCTCTAAGCTTGCAAAATGCATGCTACATTGAGTCAGGACTAAACATATTGAGGCCAGTGACAGACTGAATTTAGCCACTGATTTGCTAAGGAGCCCCCAGTTTCAAATGGGTGCCCTAAGAAGAATGGTGTGTGGTGCATTTCTGATGTGGATTCAGTGCCCAAAAAAAATCACTGCTCCATTGAATTTGTAGGCCTTTTGGCGATCTGACATGTTCTTTTAAGACTATTTCTACAGCACTTTCTGCATTTTCCTATTTTCTTCTACGTAAAATGTTTTGGAGTACAATGTATACGAGCTAAATTGTAATGGTCCCTCAGTTTACAAAGAACTGCAATGCAATTACTTTCCTCTTAGTGGAGCCATTCAACTAGTTCCAGTATTTTGATTGAAAATAAAATACTGGGGATGCAGGCAATCTGAAATAAAAACAAAAAGAACTATGGGACTGATTAAGTCTGACTGTATCTGTAGGGAGAATTAATAGCTCAAGTCCCTTAATCCAGATCTGAAAGAGGCTGGAAAATTATTTTTTTTAATGCAGTTGACAAAGGGGCTGGAGAAGTGAGTGGAACAATTGGTGAGGGTGCCCAGAGGAAAAGACAAAGGAAATACCTTTACTGCTGTTAGCAACTTATCCCCAGCAGCTCTTCCTTCACACTGCCCTGGCAGGGATGGTTGGAGGATTATTTTTGATTGTCTGTCTGTCCCTGCACAAAGAAAGAGAGATTTGTGACTATGATCTGTGAATTGTTTGAAAAGAGTGGACAGATATTTGTGGAGGGTCACTGTGGAGAAGGGTGTGGTCATCCCGAAACTTCAAGAGAGTGAAGGGTCAGAGCTGACTATGGTGGCCATCACCATGGAGAAGGTGCTAGAAAAACTGAATGGCCTGAAGGTGGATAAATCACTTGCACCAGACGGACTACACCCCAGAATTCTAAGGGAGATAGCTGAAGAGATAGTGGAGGCATTAGTGGCGATCTTTCAGGAATCATTAGGGTCAGAAAGGGTCTTGGAGGATTGGAAAACCGCTAACATGACATCCTATTTAAAGAAAAACACTACTACTTGTAAGTTCACTTTCAAGACAATTACTATTCCTTCTCAATAGCTATACCAAAATCCTGGAATACCCTCCCTAACAACCCTGTAGGTAGACCTGCACACCAAGCATTGCAGTAATTCTCAATGCCTCTCAGGAGGAGAAATGCTGGGCCTGCAACAACCACATCCTATAAATAAATAAAAGTAAACACAAACAAGGCGGCTCAGTGGTCAGCACTGCTTCCTCACTGTGCCAGCAACCTGGGTTTGATTCCAGCCTTGGGCAACTGTCTGTGTGGAGTTTGTATGTTCTCGTTGTGTCAATGTGGGTTTTCTCCAGATATGCTGGTTTCCTCCCACAATCCAAAGATGTACAGGTTAGGTGAATTTGCCATGCTAAGTTGCCCTGAGTATTCAGAGATGTGCTAGCTAGGTGGATTAACGATGGGAATGGGTCTGGGTGGAATGCTGATTGAAGGGTTGGTGGGGATTCAATGGGCTACTTCCACACTGTAGGGATTTTATGATTCTAAGGATCATTATTCCACTCACTGGCTCTAATTTTCAAAGAAACTTAGAGGTAAGATACAAATGCTGTTCCATCTGATCAATTGATTTCTTTACATGTTAAATAATGTTGAACTTTCTCAACACAAGGAATACAATTTAGTGCCCTCAAAGTATAACCCTTTAAACTCTGGGATTATTCTGGCAACTCTGATATTTAGGAGGGTCTTAAAATGCAGCAAGAGGGGGAGTGGTTTGGGGAGAGAATTCCAGAATATGAGTCCCAAAAAGCAAAAGCCATACTTGCTCAGTTGCACAAATGGCAGAGACAAGGAATGGATCATAAGGCCATTAAGAGATTTAAACACAGCACATTCATTGATTCCAATACGGATACCTGCAGTAGAAATTTAACAAAATCTCCCTTAAAATTAACCTTGCTAGAATCCTGGTCGATACAGGGTCAACTACAATTTGTTGGACTTTATTATAAATCTGGGTTGACATAGGTTAAGGTACAGAGCTTCTGGTATAAAACAAATTTAAATATTAACTACAGTAAAAGGTCTCTATACAAAATACTGAAACTCTTTTATATAATTTGTGTTATGCTGAGGACATGAGCACAAACTATTCCATGGCAGGAAGAAGCTGTTGGGAAAATAAACCCAGCTTTTTGATTAATCTGATTTCCCCACTCAATCACTTTAAGTTGTGTGTTAAATCCACCATTTGTTAAAATTATGTTAGAACCACTATGCGCTAAAGTGGTGGTGTTAAAATACAGGATTTCTTTTAATGACATACTCATTATGAATAGAAAATCATTCATACTGTACTGGGCTTTTCCAAATTATTCATGTGTTCTCCTTTTAGTATAATTCATGGGCCTAGTCCACATTTAGCACAGCAGGACAATTTTAATAAAGGAGTAAGGAATTAAAATAGCAAGCACACCATGTTGTATTAACTATAACTTTAAATCCACTGAGTATATATGGCAGATGTAGATCAGTAACTTTGGTTTTTAGTATGATGAATAAAAATAAAATGGTGCATGTCTCACAAACTTGATTGAGATTTTTGAAGAAGTAAGAGCGGTAGATGTGATCTATATGGACTCCAGTAAGGCGTTCGACAAGGTTCCCCATGGGAGACTGGTTAGCAAGGTTAGATCTCACGGAATATGGGTAGAACTAGCTATTTGGATACAGAACTGGCTCAAAGGTAGAAGACAGAGGATGGTGGCGGAGGGTTATTTTTCAGACTGGAGGCCTGTGATCAGTGGAGTGCCACAAAGATCGTTGCTGGGTCCACTACATTTCATCATTTATATAAATGATTTGGAAATGAGCATAAGAGATATAGTTAGTAAGTTTGCAGATGACACCAAAATTGGAGATGTAGGGGTCAGCAAATAAGGTTACCTCAGATTAAAACCGGATCTTGATCAAATGGGCCAATGGGTTGAGAAGTGGCAGTTGGAGTTTAATTCAGGTAAATGCGAGGTGCTGCATTTTGGGAAAGCAAATCTTAGCAGGACTTATACACTTATTGGTAAGGTCCTAGGGAGTGTTGCTGAACAAAGAGACCTTGGAGTGCAGGTTCATAGCTCCTTGAAAGTGGAGTCGCAGGTAGATAGGATTGTGAAGAAGGTGTTTGGTATGCTTTCCTTTATTTGTCAGAGTATTGAGTACAGGAGTTGGGAGGTCATGTTGCGGCTGTACAGGACATTGGTTAGGCCACTGTTGGAATATTGTGTGCAATTCTGGTCTCCTTCCTATCAGAAAGATGTTGTGAAACTTGAAGGGGTTCAGAAAAGATTTACAAGGATGTTGCCAGGGTTGGAGGATTTGAGCTATAGGGAGAGGCTTAACAGGCTGGGGCTGTTTTCCCTGGAGTGTCGGAGGCTGAGGGGTGGCCTTATAGAGGTTTACAAAATCATGGGAGGCATGGATAGGATAAATAGACAAGGTGTTTTCCCTGGAATTGGGGAGTCCAGAACTAGAGGCCATAGGTTTAGGGTGAGAGGGGAAAGCTATAAAAGAGACCTAAGGGGCAACATTTTCACGCAGAGGGTGGTACATGTATGGAATGAGCTGCCAGAGGAAGTGGTGGAGGCAGGTCCAATTGCAACATTTAAGAGGCATTTGGATGGGCATATGAATTGGAAGGGTTTGGAGGGACATGGGCCGGGTGCTGGCAGTGGGACTAGATTGGGTTGGGATATCTGGTCGGCTTGGACGGGTTGGACCGACGAGTCTGTTTCCATATTGTACATCTCTATGACTCTATGACTCTATATGATATTGAACATCAAAGTAGTATTATCTGATTACACTCAATGTTTGGAAATAAAGAGAAATTGATTTTGAAACATGTAGACTTAACAAACCCAATTGAGGATGAAATTAAATGGAGATAAATGCATTAACAGTAAATGTTAAGAAGAATCAGACAACCATTTCCCTTAGTTTGAGCTGAAAACAATCTGAATTTGTCTTTTTGCCCAGAAAATTTGCTATAAATTGGTAAATCACAGATCAGAAAAGAAAGCCTGTCAAAAAATTCATTTTATAAATATTCACAGGCCAGATGAGAAAGGTACCTGCAAGAAACACTTTTCACTCTGTTTTAAAATAATAAATGGTTTAATTTATGTTTGAGATAATGAAAGAAAATCACAAAATAAGAGAACACTGGTGGTTCTATCCAATAAATCATATTGAGGTCCTGTGAAGCTCTTGAGAGTAAATACTGCTTAGTTCATTTCTAAATCTTCAAAACCAGAGGATTGTCTGTCAAGCAGATCTGTTTGTTCTTTGCTTTTCCTAGTTGTCAATTTTTATGAACCATACATGCAAATTTAACCTGAGATTGTCTCTATCTGCACAAAATCTGGCCTTCAGGAGTCAACATAGCACCAACACTGTACTTACCAATACAAAAGCCATTGCTACTTTAGTTGATTTATCTTAGCAACTGAAACAGCTCTTTTATGCTTAGAGCTCCTTGATTCTTAATCACCTTCTGTAGGTAGTACAACTATTTGTTGATCAGGTGAGCACAGGACTTGAACTTGCCACTGATGCCTTCTATAGGTCAATAGCCACCAAATTCTATTTGTTGGATTTTTTAATGATCCATGGGATGGAGATGTCACTGGACAAGTCTAGTTGCCCAAAGGGCAACAAAGAGTCATCCACATTGCTTTCAGTCTGGAATCACGTGTAGACCAAAACACGTAAGAACAGCAGTAAAGAACATTAGTGAACTAAATGGGCTTTCCTTGACAATCAGCAATGGTCATCATTAAACTCTTAATTTCAGATTTTTATCAGATTCAAATTCTGCCATCTGCCATGGAAGAATTAAAAACTAAGATTCCCAAACACTTCCTGGGTTTCTAGATTATTAAACTAGAGATACCCCTGGGCCATTGCTTCCCCTCAAAATATGCACACGTCGATGGATAATTTGGGAGAGGGTCTTTCGGAAAATCTATGTTTGTGGAATTGTGTCGCAAAATTGAGGATTATGAGAAGTGAGAAATAAAACTGGGAAAGAGAAAATCGTCTTTTCTTTCCTCATCTGTCAATACATAACTTCAGATCAAAGGTTACAGAGATACGGGAAATTTATTGAACTGAAAGTATGTGAATTTGAAACAGATAAACATCACGAAGAGCTATTGAGAACAAAAGGTGCTGGTGTATACCTGACACACATTATTTCCTGCATGCGGTTAGCCATAACTTTGCTTGAACAACTGTTCAATAAGAAATCCACAGACATTCCTAATGTATTAAAAATCACTTTTGGAAAATATCTGAATTGAAGTAAGATAAAGAATTTGATCATCCAAATTAGTTTCTGTTTTAGTTCTCTTTCAATAATTTTAAAAACCTTTATAGAAATATTAAGGTGCAAGCATGTGTAATTCAGGCAGAAAAAACTACACCTGTCAGAAATTGAGAACATGCCACATGTGATTATGACGAGACATGGTACACAGCGACATGATGAGTACCTTTAATTCCCAATACATTTACTCCACTCAGGATCACAACTGGGACACTCTCAAGCCAATCATCAGCAGGATTATCCCCTAGACTACCTTTCCCAGAAGTACCCTGCTCCAAGATATCTACCTCAGGATTATTCACTGTCCGGAAGCAGAGGCCACCCTGCAAATGAACCATATCAAGGCTTCACAGGGACTCCTCCAGCATCCTTAGCTAATGCACGTTTGGATTATCAAAATGAATTTGCCATTGAAACAGTGAAGAGCTTCTCAGAGAAACTCCTAAAGAGAGGTAAGTCCTTCTCATAGTGTTTAAGGAAGTCAGTGTTCTCTCTACTTGTAGAGTCTTTCTAATCTGAGGCTTAATAATAATAGCTCAACGATGCCATGATACTACAGTGAGACAAGTAGAACAGCTAGAGCCAGAGGAATGCTTCAATCAATATGCATACAGTGCAAGACTAGCTGTTTGCAGAATCTACAGAATTGATTTCATTGTAAACAATTAAAGAACAGTGACGTTACAAAGTGCAAAGGTACGAACACAGTCATCAGAATAACAAATTTTCTTCAAGATATGACATTTTTTGGTAATTATTCCTTGGAAAACTTACAGTTAAATTATATTCATTGATCTGTTGATGTCAATATATTTATAATGTAACTGGAAATGAATTTGAAAATAACTATGCCATAAAAATTAGCTTTATCTATAATAGTACAGAACAAATACTGCAGAAGATGTGATTTTAACCAAATGTTAAAATCCCCCTTAACTCCGTTCTTGATATTTTGTAATGCAGTCCAATTGTTTGCGATGCTCTCCCCTCCGCTATTCCCCAGGTACAGTTTAAATTCTACACCCAAAGTCTGACATGATTGAACTTCAGTGCACTTAGTAATGATGTTTGGCCTGGTCATCTGGCCTGACCATTTAGAAAAGAAGTCAAAAGTAATTTTACAAAAACAGGAGATTGCTTGAAATACTCAGCATCAGGCCAGGCAGCATCAGTGGAGGAACAAACGCTTAGTGTATCAAGTTGATGATCTTTTATCAGTAATCAAATAATATCAGGTTTTGCTTTCTATTTTATGGCTAACTTGTTATTTCAGAATCATACTTGAGGGTGAATATAAACTGGACTCCTTTTCTCAATGATTAATCTCCTTGTCCAAGTCATAAATCCATTCCAATTCAAATTTTCCCTGCAGGAAATTGAGGATTTTTTTGATTCAAAGAAGCCTGTCTACATGGTCACGGCAGTGATAATCTCCTCCTAAGGTTTACAAAGAGGTGAATGAGGATTTCAGCATCAGATGAGCAGTGTCTCGATTAAAGCTGGCAAAATAACAGAAGTGGGAATAGGTGGTCTTAGTTATGCATCACAGAAGTGTAATAAAAAAAGAGCAAAAGAAATATTTTCAGAGGATGACCAAATGTTTGGTTAAAGAAATGCTTTTAAGCAACATTAAAGACTCCGGCAGAGTTGAAATGTTCAATTACCCGTGGTGAGGTTAAGCATGATACACAGGTACTTAGAGTCATTGAAACAAGGAATTTGAGGAGATTAAAGAGTCATAGACTCATAGAGATGTACAGCATGGAAACAGACCCTGCGGTCCAACCCGTCCATGCCGACCAGATATCCCAACCCAATTTAGTCCCACCTGCCAGCACCCAGCCCATATCCCTCCAAACCCTTCCTATTCATATATCCATCCAAATGCCTCTTAAATGTTGCAATTGTACCAGCCTCCACCACATCCTCTGGCAGCTCATTCCATACACGTACCACCCTCTGCGTGAAAAAGTTGTCCCTTACGTCTCTTTTACATCTTTCTCCTCTCACTCTAAACCTATGCCCTCTAGTTCTGGACTCCCTGACCCCAGGGAAAAGACTTTGTCTATTTACCCTATCTATGCCCTTCATAATCTTGTAAACCTCAATAAGGTCACTGCTCAGCCTCCAACACTCCAGGGAAAACAGCCCAAGCCTGTTCAGCCTCCCGCCATAGCTCAAATCGTCCAACCTTGGCAACATCCTTGTAAATCTTTTCTGAACCCTTTCAAGTTTTACAACATCTTTCCGATAGGAAGGAGACCAGAATTGTACGTAATATTCCAACAGTGGTCTAACCAAAGTCTTGTTCAGCCGTAACATGACCTCCCAACTCCTGTACTCAATACTCTAACCGATAAAGCAAAGCATACCAAATGCTTTCTTCACTATCCTATCTACCAGCGACTCCACTTTCAAGGAGCTATGAACCTGCACTCCAAGGTCTCTTTGTTCAGCAACACTCCCTAGGACCTTACCATTAAGTGTATAAGTCCTGCTAAAATTTGCTTTCCCAAAATGCAGCACCTCACATTTATCTGAATTAAACTCCATCTGCCACTTCTCTGCCCATTAGCCCATCTGGTCCAGATCTTGCTGTAATCTGAGGTAACCCTCTTTGCTGTTCACTACAGTCCAATTTTGGTGTCATCTACAAACTTACTAACTATACCTTTTATGCTCACATCCAAATCATTTATGTAAATGACAAAAAGTAGTGGACCCAGCACCGATCTTGTGGCACTCCACTGGTCACAGGCCTCCAGTCTGAAAAACAACCCTCCACCACCACCCTCTGTCTTCTACCTTTGAGCCAGTTCTG
>NC_057714.1:67837843-67839603 GCF_004010195.1 Chiloscyllium plagiosum
GGGGATTTATCCACCTTTACCTGTTTCAAGACATCCAGCACTTCCTCCTCTGTGATATGGACATTTTGCAAGATATCACCATCTATTTCCCCAGAGTCTATATCTTCCATATCCTTTTCCACAGTGCATGCTGATGCAAAATACTCATTTAGTATCTCCCCCATTTTCTGCGGCTCCACACAAAGGCCACCTTGCAGATCTTTGAGGGGCCCTATTCTCTCCCTAGTTACCCTTTTGTCCTTAATGTATTTGTAAAAACTCTTTGGATTCTCCTTAATTATATTTGCCAAAGCTATCTCATGTCCCCTTTTTGCCCTCCTGATTTCCCTCTTAAGTATATTCCTGCTGCCTTTATACTCTTCTAAGGCTTCACTCAATCTATCCTGTCTATACCTTACATATGCTTCCTTCTTTTTCTTAACCAAACCCTCAATTTCTTTAGTTGTCCAGCATTCTCTCTACCTTTCATCCTGACAGGAATATACTTTCTCTGGATTCTCGTTATCTCATTTCTAAAGGCTTCCCATTTTCCAGCCGTCCCTTTACCTGCGAACATCTGCCCCCAATCAGCTTTCAAAAGTTCTTGCCTAATACCATAAAAATTGGCGTTTCTCCAATGTAGAACCTCAATTTTTAGATCTGGTCTATCCTTTTCCATCATTATTTTAAATCTAATAGAATTATGGTTGCTGGCCCCAAAGTGCTCCCCCACTGACACTCAGTCACCTGCCCTGCCTTATTTCCCAAGAGTAGGTCAAGTTTTGCACCTTCTCTAGTAGGTACATACTGACTCAGAAAATTGTCTTGCACACTTAACAAATTCCTCTCCATCGAAACCTTTAACACTATGGCAGTCCAGTCTATGTTTGGAAAGTTAAAACCATAACCACCCTACTATTCTTACAGATAGCTGAGATCTCCTTACAAGTTTATTTCTCAATTTCCCTCTGACTATTAGGGGGGTCTATAATACAATTCCAATAAGTTTATCATCATTCAAGAACTTTACAGAAATAGGAGGGGAAACATATAAGGTTTGAATTAAATGATATGAATTGAGTTGAGTTGCGTCATTCCACACGCAAACCACTCTCCAAATAAAAAATTTGCCTCTTATGTCTTTTTAAAATCTCTCTTCTGTCACTTTAAAAATGTGCCCTCTAGTGTTTAAATTCCCATTTTAGGGAAAAGCCAACTACCATCAACTCTACTTATCCCTCTCATTATTTTATAAACTTCTATCAGGTCACCTTTTAACCTCCTACACTGCAGTGAAAAATGTTCCAGCCTATACTGCTTTTCTTTATAATTCAAACCTTCCACACCCAGCAACATCCTGACAAATCTCTTCTGAACCCATGATTTGGAGATGCCGGTGTTGGACTGGGGTGCACAAAGTTAAAAATCACACAACACCAGGTTATAGTCCAACAGGTTTCATTGGAAGCACAAATAGTGTTGGACTATAACCTGTTGGACTATAACCTGGTGTTATGTGATTTTTAACTTCTGAACCCAGGGGCTTTCCAGTTTGCAAGAATAATCTATTGAGCCAGGTCTCAAATGTTCAACAAAGTGGACTAGCCTTGGTAAAAACAATGACTGCAGATGCTGGAAACCAGATTCTGGATTAGTGGTGCTGGAAGAGCACAGCAGTTCAGGCAGCATTCAAGGAGCTTCGAAATCGACGTTTCGGGCAAAAGCCCTTCATCAGGAATAAAGGCAGTGAGCCTGAAGCATGGAGAGATAAGCTAGAGGAG
>NC_057714.1:67841901-67861763 GCF_004010195.1 Chiloscyllium plagiosum
CTGCCTTTATTCCTGATGAAGGGCTTTTGCCCAAAACGTCGATTTCGAAGCTCCTTGAATGCTGCCTGAACTGCTGTGCTCTTCCAGCACACTAATCCAAACTCACTCGCCTTGTCAACATCACAGTGACATCAACCACACACGCACACACACACTAACACATTTACTCACTCACTCACTCTCTCTCTGTAGATTTAGGACATCTGTTATCAGAAACTGACGTTACCAGGCCCAGTGCACACGTGCCAACAACTATTTTGACAACTACCTTAGCATTTGGATCAATTGCTCCAAAGTAGTGCTGCCTAAATAGAGTTTGACTCCAACATTCAGCATTAACATGACGTAAATGCAAATTAACAGGTAACCTGTACTCAAACCCCATGATCTTGCATTTTAAATGTCATTTGTGGTCATAGAGTCATAGAGTCTTCCAGCACGGAAACAGACCCTTCAGTCCAGCTTGTCCAGGCCGACCAGATATCCTAACCAAATCTTGTCCCATTTGCCAGCACTTGGCCCGTATCCTTAGAAACCCTTCCTATTCATATACCCATCCAGATGCCTTTTTGTCAGATAAATTAGCCCAGTAAAGCAGAGACCACAAAAGCTAAGATCGGATGAAATTGAGAAGCTGTTTATTACAAGTGATACAATTGGAAGAGAAATTGACTAGGCTGACCCAGAACTGACCATCTGTATAGGTAGATCAGAATTTTTCTTCCCAGAGCTGAGGATGAAGCCAGGTTTTATAGGAATCTTGTACAAGAAGGTTAATTAAAATGGGGAAAGAAACAATGTATTTGGAAATGAAGTGATCCAGTTACACTGATGATAATTGAAAAACAGTTATCGGAAGAATGTCCTGATTGTCGATGCAATGTAACATCCTGAGAGTATCAGTGAGTTCTTGATGGGATCAGGAGATTCCAGTTCTCTTTGCTGGTAGGTGAGAACGTCCCTTTTGAAACAGTAAGGTGCTTCCATTGTTCCTATCCTGGGAGCGAGGTGCTTGGTGGTGTCTCTCTGTCTGACCTGTCCTTTGTGTGGTTTTGGTATTGCTGTGTTATCAGACTGCCCTCGGGGCTTTGGGACAGCTGTGATGACCGGGTATTGTTAGTGGGTTTTGGGATGTGTATTCCCTTGTCTGCGAGTACTGTGTGGTTTCACTTGTTAGCCTGTTTGGTCACTGCTGAGGCTTTCTGGGTGTTTCTGGTGTAGTTTGGCGAAGCTTGCTTTCCTATGTTCTGTGTGGGCCTACTATGGGTAGGTAGGGAGGCAGATCTTTTCCCACATTTAAATATTATAATTCTACCAGCCTCCACCACTTCCTCTGGCAACTCATTCCATATACCCACCACCCTCTGTGTGAAAAAGTTGCCCCTTCAGTCTCTTATATCTTTCCCCTCTCACCCTAAGCCTATGCCCTGTAGTTGTGGACTCCCCCACCCCAGGGAAAAGACCTTGTCTATTTATCCTTTCCATGCCCCTCAAGATTTTATAAACCGCTATAAGGTCACCCCTCAGCCTCTGACGCTCCAGGGAAAACAGCCCCAGCCTATTCAGCCTCTCACTCTACCTCAAATCTCCAACCCTGGCAACATCCTTGGAAATCTTTTCTAAACCCTTTCAAGTGTCAAGACAGATCCCACCCAATATTAACTATACTGTGAGTTACCATATCTTTTATAAGGGACTCCAATTCTTCACTTTCAAATATCTTCCTTTGCAAAGCCTCTCCAACTCAGACTGCTTCAACCAATGCTCATACCTTGATTGTTCAATCTCTTCTCCCAAGACCCAGATAGTGCAGACAGCTGAGACAGCTCCCAAGCAACTAAATACTGGCACAATTTTAGCTTTTATCAAGCAGCTAGCTTTACTGAGCTGCTGAATTTCTCTCAGTTCCCAATTTTCTCAGCTTCGTTTCTACTTATAGATGTCCTTCATGTCACTCTGAGCTGCACTAAGCTATCAATGACTCTCAGGGCATTTTGTTTTAGCACTAACCGTATTCCACTCAATGGAGACACCACTCCATGAGACTTCATCAGAGCACTAACTGCCTGGAGTTTGCTAACTGCAGTACTTGTGTTGCCTAATCACTTTGACCGCATCAACACTCTCCCACTCCAATAGCAACTACCTCTCCCAGCAAATACACTTCTAAGTAACTTTAAACCACAGAATATTCTTAATTTCCATCTATCTTTTTAACAATGTGGTCTGTTCCAGATAGTTTCTAACCTTAAGGAAAGCTTTTAAGTTAATTTAAATTGAGCTGTCCCTAGACTGCTATTATTGCAGACACCACTGCTCCAGTTAGTAAAGGCCACTTGCTGTATGTGTAGCTCTAACTCTTTCTATTTAGGCTCTATCAAACAAACATGTCTAACCTTATGAACAGCAAATTGTTTTAGATGTCCTGGCAATCATCAAAGCCCAGTATTTTAATTACTTTAACTTCCTAGTTAGTAAAAGGTCAGCTCATACAAATGTAGCGAAACAGCCATAAATAGGGTAAAAACGTGGAAAAGCAAAATTCATTTATTTTTACTTAAGTATTCATAGTAATCAGAACAAAATAAATGATTAACGGAACAAGTATGGGATAATGGGTACGAACTTGGGTATGATAATGGGTATGATCTTACATATTATAAGGGGCAGCACAGTGGCTCAGTGGTTAACACTGCTGCCTCACAGTGCCAGGGATCCAGGTTTGATTCCAGCCTCGGGTGACTGTCTGTGTGGAGTTTGCACATTCTCACTGGGTCTGCGTGGGTTTCCTCTGGGTACTCTGATTTCCTCCCACAGTCCACAGATGTGCAGATTAGGTGAATTGGCCATGCTAAATTGCCCACCATGTTCAGGGATGTGTAGGCTAGGTGTAGTAGTCAAATGGAATGGGTCTGGGTGGGTTACTCTTCAAAAGGTTGATGTGGACTTGTTGGGCCAAAGGACCTGTTTCCACACTGTCAGGATTCTAATTCTAATTCTAATTCTAAACAATCCTGCAGCCATTGCAGAGTCATGGTTATAAGGAGATGAAAGCTGGGAAATAAATATTTATGGGTATAACTTTTGAAAAGGACAGGCAGGAAGGAAAAGGAAGAAGGGATAGTTTGGGTGGGATAGCATTGGGTGGGATAGAATAAGTACAATATCAAGAAATGATCTTGGATTGGAAGGCATAGAGTCCTTATTGGTGAAGAAAGGAAAGATAAAAGGGAAGAAGACACTGGTAGGGAACAGTCTAACAAGATATATGGTGGGTCAGAGAATAAATCGGGAGATAATGAGATCATGTAACAAAGGTAGTACATTAAGCATGGGTGAAGTTAATCTTCATGTAGCTTAGGATAGCCAGGTTGACAGAGGTAGTCATGAGCTACATTTCATAGTTGGGATATTTGCCTAGAACAGTATCTTGTGGATCCAACCAAGGATTAGGCTATTTTGGGTCTGGTGATATGTAATGGGGCAAATTTAATGAATGATGTTAGGGGAATAGATCTCCCAGTGACCATTGCATGGTAGAATTTAACATTCAGTTTGAAGGAGAGGAGCTTAGGTCAGGAACAAGGGTGCTCAAATTAAATAGGAGTAATTACAAAGAAATGAGGGCACAGCTGGCTGGAGTGGACTAGGAAAGGGGTTTAGCATCAAAAATGGTTGAAGAAGAATGGACAGATATTAAACAATAGTCTATGGCTCACAGAAACAATATATCCCAGTGAGGAAGGATTTCAGGAAAGGGATAAGCCAACCATGGTTAACCAGTGAAGTTGATTAAACAATAGAAAACCAAGAGATGGGATAAATGGGTCCTTTTCTGGTTGGCAAGTTGTAACTATTGGGTGCCACACGGTTCAGTCCTCAAATCCCACCAATTTACACCCAAGTTAATGATTGGGGTGCAGTGATAGAATGTACTAGAGCCAAATTTGCTGAAGACACTAACAGGAGAAAGTGAGGTCTGCAGATGCTGGAGATCAGAGCTGGAAATGTGTTGCTGGAAAAGCGCAGCAGGTCAGGCAGCATCCAGGGAACAGGAAGAAGGGCTTATGCCCGAAACGTCGATTCTCCTGTTCCCTGGATGCTGCCTGACCTGCTGCGCTTTTCCAGCAACACATTTCCAGCTCTGAAGACACTAACATAAGAGTGAGAAAGTAAGCTGCCATGGAGAAATAAGAAATTTACAAAATGTATATGGATGGGTTAGCAGAATGGGCCAAAATTTGGCAGATGGATTTTAACATGGATAAGTGTGAGATTATCCATTTTGACTGGAAGAATAAAAAGGCAATTTATTATCTTAATGGAAAGAAACTTCAAAATGCTTCTGTGCAAAAGGAATTGGATGTCCTAGTGCATGAAAAAGAAATGAGAACATTTTTTCTCTCAGATGCTTGAGAGTCTTTGTAATTCCCTAGCAGCCAATGCAACATCTTTAAATATTTTTGTTAGATGGATTGTTCATTCCCAAGGGGATGTCAGGATATGCAGGAATGTAGAGTTGTACATTGTACTCATTGGAATTCAGAAGAATGAGAGGTGACCTCATTGAAACACAAAAGATTCTTATGGGATGTGAGTGGGTAGATGCAGAAAGGTTGTTTCCCCTTGAGGGAGAGTCTAGGACCAGAGGGCATCACCTCAGAGTAAGTGTTTCACATTTAAGACTGAAATGAGGAGGAATTTCTTCTCTCAGTGGGTTATGAATCGATGAAACTCTTTAACACAGTGGACTCTGAAGGCTCTCAAGGCTGGTTCGTAAGGTATATTCAAGGCCAAGAGGGACAGATTTTAAATCAGTAAGGAAATCAAGAGTTAGAAAAAAGGCATGAAAGTGGAATTGAGATTTATTGGATCAGTCATGATATCATTGAATGGTGGAGCAGAATTTATGGGCTGAATGGCCTACTTCAACTCTTACGTCTTATTTTCTTAAAGCAGCATGACCACTTTTAAGTACAATAGACTTCAAAGTGCTTCAATTGAATTTACCCATTTTCTCCTGTTAAACTTTCATTTTTAAATTAAATATATACTAACATACATGAATTATGAACAAAATATTTGTAATGCCACTGCAGGTTAAGAAGGAATTGGTGTAGGGCAGTTGTCCGACTTTGGAAGAATTTACTTTTGAAATATGAAGGGTGGAAGATGAGACACAAGAAATAGATTCCAGGCAATCTGAAGTGACAAGACAAAAAAATGGAAGAGGGTTTTGATGGTGCTAAAGAAAGGATAAAGGGTCAAAGATTCAGTTTGATTCTGGCTGAGGTAGTGGTCAAGAAGAGGGATGGAATTGCTTGCAAGTGTATGGAATTTGCTACTGGGAAAACAAAAAAAGTTTTATTTGGTTTTCCCAAAGTTTAGTTGCAGAGAATGATTGCTCACCCAAGACTAGATAAAACAATCTGATGATAGCGTGACAGAGCATTAAAGAGGTGAGAAACAAATGAGGCTGAATGTCAGCAGCTTACACAGGGAGGTGGGCTCCACATTCTGTAAATGATGGTGCCAAGGAGTTTTTGAGGTAGTGGTGGAGATAAAGAGGAGAGGCTATCGCTGGATAAACTCTAGCTATGATCAGATGAGTATGGAGGCTACGACATCGGCTGTATTCATCTTGTACTCTGAGGTTTCTTTAATGCTAAATGGAAGGTGAGAATCTACACAGTTTCTGTCTTCCTTTCTGACCATTCTGAGAGTCCAAATATTGTATGTCACCAGACCTGACCTTGCCTCATACCCATGCAAGGCCATTTCCATGGTTTCGACACCATTGTCCGTGTGCAATTCTCCGGGGAGATCATGTATTACAAATGACACTCACAGCTGTTCAATCATGATCCCTGAGTTTGATGAATGGGCTCTATCCACGTCCAGCCACTTTGAATGGCCACCCACAATGACCAAGAATATTGAGACCATGAAAGGATCTCCGTAGTTGACGTTTAACCGGGTCCAGGCTTTCCCCAGCCAATCCCATGACAGCAGGGAAGCTGCTGGTAGCAGATTTTGTCCTTGCTGGCACTTTGGGCAATGCCACACCAACATGGCTTCACCATATTCAATGGTAACTGCCCCAACTGCTTCTCATAGGAGACAGGAAGCAAAGCCATGCCCTTAATCTGTAACCATTCACGAGTACATGCTTTCCATTTGGCCAAGGTCTTGCGCAAACCTAAGGTTTGGAGTTCAGAATGAATCTTATTAAAGACAGGTTCTGCAATCACTAATAAGCTGCACTGGTATCTAACTCCATTACAACCAGGTGACCATTTAACCAGACATTTATTTTGATTGATTCTGATTTAGATATTGCTAAATAATTCAACTGTTCATGAAGATGGACTTTCCAGTATGTGCACTCTCCTGGATACCAGCCGATGTATTCTCTGACTCAAGTCAGACCCAGTAGAACAGCTTTGCTGTCTCGAGTCCACATACCCACAGTAACTATAATGGCTTGCCAGCCCAGATCCTGAAGAATATTTTAGCCATTTGGCAGAGGCTCAGCTTTACTGTGGGCTGATCTAAGGTCCCTCTGCTCAAGATATACCCCAGCGTGAGGCTCTGCGATTCCCTAACTCAAGTAGTATTCCCCAAGCTCAGTTGGACAGGTGAGGGTGACCACTTCCATCGGGATAACCTGTAACTCATATGCTCCACTTGCTGCATTTTCCAATGACAAAGCCAGTTGTAGGACCTGTTTGAAGTCCAGTTGAGTTTCAGCTCATAGGCACGCTTGCATGGTTACATCATTAATCCCACATACCAAACTGGCTCTCAGCATCTCATTCAGGGTTAACTCAAAATTGCATGATTCTGCCAGTCCTCGTATGATTAAATTTAGATTACTTACAGTGTGGAAACAGGCCCTTCGGCCCAACAAGTCCACGCCGACCTGCCGAAGCGCAACCCACCCAGGCCCATTCCCCTACATTTACCCCTTCACTTAACACTACGGGCAATTTAGCATGGCCAATTCACCTAAGCTGCACATTGTTTTTGGACTGTGGGAGGAAACCGGAGCACCCGAAGGAAACCCACGCAGACACGGGGAGAATATGCAAACTCCACACAGTCAGTCGCTTGAGGCAGGAACTGAACCCAGGTCTCTGGCGCTGTGAGGCAGCAGTGCTAACCACTGTGCCACCGTGATCATCAAAAATCTCAATACAGATTCCCCCAGTTCTCAAACAGCCAAATAAAATAGATAGTGTCTCAGAATTAGAGGAGATTTGGAATCATGATATTCTTTAACTAAATCCATCAACTCTCGAAAGGTTTTAGTATCTGGTGCCTGAGATAAAGTTAGGCTCCTAATAACTGAAAAAGTTGCGGATCCACAAGCAATCAAAAGCATTACTCATTACTTTCCATATACAACAATGTCATTTTCTTGGAAAAATATGTATTATTTCCACATACTGAGTCCATTATTCGATGGCAATATCGAATGGGTGAAGCTTCCCAAATAACAGCATGATGCCAGAAATACTTACCCCAACTCAAAGACAACTCTGGCAAACAAAATTTCTTCAGTAGTGTACTGTTTTCTCTCATTGCCACTGAAATAACTCCATGGAGGCTAGTATTACATCAGCAAATCACCTGTTGTTTACATGCGCACAGTACATGGACTCTGACCAGCTAGCTCAGAGCCAGTCCCTAGAGTAAGGAAGATCCCTGACACTCCTATTTATGTGTGTCAGCCAGGGCTCCCTGTTTGACCCAGGTTAACAATGCCCAGGAAACTCATACTCCATCTGTCTAACCCCATTCCAGCCATTACCTAGAGGAGTGAATGTTGCAATAGTCGATTGTGAGAGATCAAGGGGAATTTATAATACAGAAAGTTGTGAGGTTTAAAGGAAAATTAAACCAACTTAACAAAAATGATATTTTGTAACAGTTTCTTTTATTTCAGACAAAGACTGAAATATATTTTGCTCTTTTCACAGCTTTTATTAGGTTAGAGCATTTCACTTTAGTGGTTCAATTGTTATTCACCATAGGAATAATCAGCATGTTTCTTTGTTGGTAAGTTTTTAAACATTTATGATTTCAATGTGTAAAATGGGTCTATAATATCAGCTATACAATTGTAATGAAGAACAATGTTATTATGGAAGAGCTAATATTCTTCTGGGAGGAGAAAGTGAGGTCTGCAGATGCTGGAGATCAGAGCTGGAAATGTGTTGCTGGAAAAGCGCAGCAGGTCAGGCAGCATCCAGGAAACAGGAGAATCGACGTTTCGGGCATAAGCCCTTCTTAATATTCTTCTGACTTATTAAGGACAAACAAACCCCAATAAGAATCTTTTATTACAGTTTTCCATGTAGTTATGAAACTGTTTCATAACAACTCAACACCAAAGTTCATTGTAAGAGATACTGCCCTGGAATTTTCCTCTGCTTATATTCTGTAGATGTAGCAGTGGATAATCAAAGAAAATCACATGGAAAGTCTGACTGCCCTGTTAAACCCATATTAGGTTCTCAGTGTTTTCACTGTTCCACTAGAAAAATCAAACTGGTAGAAAAATCCAATCATTCATGATTGTAAGCCAAAGATTGGTATTGTGTGAGAAGCTAAAACTAAGGTTAAAAACTGGCTCAGAGGAAAATATTTTTCTTTCTGAACTGAAGTTGAAGGCTAAAGTAATGGTCCTAGATCTGTTTCTCTGTAAGTTGTAAACTCAGAAGTGTGGGCTTTTCATTCATAAACACTGTTGGTGTCCTGCTTGACACTTGACTGGGTTACATTTTTTCTGAGAAATGATGTAATTCGTGTTTCATTTTTGGAATTTGGATTTTGGAAGTCAAATCAGATGGATTTGACCCAGTCAAGTGTCAAGCAGGACACCTACAGTGTTAATGAATGAAATAGTTACACTTCTGAGTTTACAACTGACAGAGACCATTACTTAGCCTTCAACATCAGTTCAGAAGAATTGGGAGTTCAATTCGGAAAGAAGAATAATTTTCTCTGAGCAGGTTTTTATCTTAGCAGAAGAGTTTTAGTTTGAAACGATCCCAAACATATTTATGGGTTTGCCAATAAGACCAATCATATAACATGTGGAACTGTAGAAATCCCAATGCGTTCACTAACCACACAGGACGAGGTTGTGGTAAACAGTAGTAGAGAACCATATGGCCAATTGAATAACTGGGCTTTCAAGGAAAGGGGTTATTTGAGCTCAGGATGGAGATCAATAAGACACATACAAAATTATTATTAGCAACATCATAAATAGGACCTGAACTGTTTGTTAACCATGCAGACTTGTTACCTAAACAAAGTGCATCAAAGCCATCTTGCAGGATATTGGCTACCCTAATCAGTGTTGTACATTGCACAGACTCTTGGAAGGTCCTAAGACAGTTACTCTTCATCCTGGATTGTACACAGTCTGTCTCTGATTACCATGGAAGGGTAAGGTAGCTTACAAGTTTGAGCAATAAATGTAGCTAACTCTTTCACACTGTTGCTATGTAATAGTAACACAAGTGATGTTCACCACAAATGGGATGTTGCCACCAAACTAAAACAACATTCTGCCTATCACACAAATGAATAGTATGGTGTATGAATTTCAGAAGCAGTGTGAGGCCAGATATGTAAGCCATGTGTCCCAGAGATTGGTGTATTATATCAAACAGCATGTCCCTTTGGATGTTCACAACAAGAAACCAGACCCAACCAGCCTGCACTTGCAAAATGTGGAAGTCAGTGTCTAAGATTAGACCTGATTCTGCAATTGGACAACATTTGCGACAGAATTCTGAATGTGGAAGAACTATGCTGACAGCTGATTTAAAATTGTGAGTTAGGCTCACAGTGTGATGTAACTGTGTATGTTGGAAGCTCTGTACAATACATTAATAAGGAGGGCCAGGTTCTTTGCAGACAGGAAGAACATGCACTGTGCTTGTTTCAACCCAAGAAATTGATAGGCAAAAGTGAGGACTGCAGATGCTGGAAATCAGAGTCTAGATTAGAGTGGTGCTGGAAAAGCACAGCAAGTCAGGCAACATCGGAGGAGCAGGAAAACTGACGTTTCAGGCAAAACAGTCCTGATGAAGGGCTTTTGCCCGAAACGTCGATTTTCCTGCTCTTTGGATGCTGCCTGACCTGCTGTGCTTTTCCAGCACCACTCTAATCCCAATAAAACATGACAGTCATTCACAGGTTCATTTTCCAGGGCAATGTCCTGCCCAAATAGAATCAACCTTCTGAGAGCATATACTTGCACAGGTGACACTGCATTGAAAATAGGTTCCATGGAGGAAAGAGAGCTTATTTCAATCTTATTGACAACCTCATGAAGAGGCCCAATTTTATGTAAGCAAAAGGAATTTGTGCATAATATTGCATCTTTTTCATCCAAACAAATGTGTCATGGAGGTTGCCGGTCTCTGCTGCATTCCCATAGCAACACATTGAAGAAGCAGAAACTACTTGCCTCATCTGAGAATGAAGATTGACAGTTAACTGTTCTTGCTGCAACTCCAATCCAAAGATGACATAACTGATCAGCATTCTCTTCTCATGCTCTATGATTTGGTGTCTCTTTTCTGGGCCAAAAGTCATGGGGTTAACTTTTACAACAGGAAATACATTACATAAACTAAGCTCACTAAATTATCTTACATTAACCAGATGGGAATACACAGTGATGGAGACATAGAGCTGTGTAGCATGGAAACTGCCCTTTTGGTTCAACTCATCCATGTTGACCAGATATCCTAAATAAATCTAGTTCCACTTTCCAGCATTTGGCAAATATTCCTCCGATGTTTAAATGTTGCCATTCTACCAGCCTCCTCCACTTCCTCTGGCAGCTCATTCCATACACGCATCACCCTCTGCGTGAAAATGTTGCCTCCACGTCCTTTTTTAATTTTTCCCCTCTCACCTTAAACCCAGGCCCTCCAGGTTTGGACTCCTCCCCTCACCCCCTGAGGAAAAACCTTGGCTATTCACCCTAACCACACTCCTCATGATTTTATAAACCTCGATAAACCTCAGCCTCTAACACTCGAGGGAAAATAGCCCCAGCCTATCCCTTTAGCTCAAACCCTCCAACCCTGGCAACATGCTTTTAAATCTTTTCTGAACCCTTTCAAATATCACAACATCCTTCCCATAGCAGGGAGATCAGAATTGAATGCAGTATCCAAAAGTGACCTGAATAATGTCCTGTACAGCCGCAACATAACCTCCTAACTCCTGTGTTCAAAGCACTGACCATAAAAGCAACCTTACTAAACAACTTCTTCATTATCCTGTCTACCAGCGACTCCACTTTTAAAGAACTATTATGTTCACTTTACCAATCATCCATTAGTAGGTACACAAGATACTGAGTGATTAAATTAAGCCATTTTTGCCATAATCAAAACAAAAATCAAAATAACTTTAGAATTATAAATTTAAGCAATATTCCCAAGCTTCTGGTTCCAACTATTTGGAGAGATGCCAGGGACCTCTTCGAGATTCTTCACACTGAGTGTGTAGTAATCACTCAGGATGTTCGAATTTCCGAAAGGCCATTACCCTGCATCTGAAGACATCTGAAAAAATCCCCAACTCTGAGTCAGAAGTAGTGACTTTGAAGGGTTTGCCTTATTTAATTTACTTGGGACATGTTACAGCGATGAAACCCCAGTCTAACTCTAGGTTAACTATCCTATTGCATCCTTCAGATATTCACACTGGTTCTGTCCTACAACTTGGAGTCCATCTGCAGTTCTTTTGTCTCTACACATTGAGGAGCAAAGTAAAAGACAGTCCAATTCACTTGGTTCGCTTAGATGTCAGATTCGTTTAATTGGCTGAGGCATCACCTTAATATTTGATGGCTACCTACTTAAGGTAATCTTACTGGAGCAACTAAAGGTGTTCTCTACTAGAAATAATATTGCACCATCACAGTTTTTGTAGAATGTGTTAACTGTTGTATTGCATTGCCATGATTTTGAATTGCAAGTTTTGATCTTTAATAAACTCTTATGTACATCTTATGATTGATATCGTCTCACATTGTTTTCTGCATTGCAAAGTTGAGAATCTTACTTTGTGCTCCCTGTGGTGATGGAATACATTGCTAAGGACTGAGAATTTTTACATGGACATGGATGACATCTGGAAATTTATCACTTGGCTTCAATTTACTGCAGAGACTATCTGGAAGACATTAATAATCATGACATCTCCTTTCCTTTGGGGTGGAATCAGTCACTCCTTCAGACTCATTTGTGTCTCTACTTGAAGTTGATGGGAATTATCTGAGAGATAACACCTGATCTGGAATTATTCCAAAAAGAACCTATTATTGCAATACACACCATAATCTCTAAGATATAAACAGAAAGTACTGGTTAAACACAGCAGGTCTGGCTGCATCTGTGGAGACAGAAACTGAAGGGCTGAATTTTTCCAACATTTGACAAAATGTCAGTTTCAGGAAGTTCCTTGGAGTGTTTCCCTCCATCACACCACGCGGGTTTTCTTACACAATTCTCTGCTGCTCTCCACATTCGGTAAGTATCCACTCCCACACTGCTGCTCTCAAGGAACCTTATGCTCAGCTGCAGTGGAGGTGTTCACTGGTGCCAGAACCTCATGGCAATCATGATGTGAGTGCTATATTTAAAACCGATTTGAAATTCTGCCTGAGAATGTGCAGCAGCACCACTAGAATGTCAGTGACCTTCTGAACTCCATAAGGCTAGGTGCCACCATATTCTCTCTGCTACCTCACTCTCACTCTAACTTCACTGGTACACCTACCTCCCATCAAGATCTACTACTCTCGGAATGCACACAGCATCTTTACTCAATGGCTCTTACCGACCCCATCTCCTCAAACTATGAGCCCTTCCTGCCCTCCACATTTCTTCAGGACATCTCACTATCTTTCCTAACTGTACAGATCACCCCTATGACAGACCATGGACCCCCTTTGACCATAGTAAGTACTCTTTGCTTTTGATGTTCAAATATGGCCATTTGGTTCAGGCACATGCAATGTATTGACTGCAAATGCTGCTGGCACATGTTGTATGTGTGACACTGACATTGTACTGTGCCCTACAGTGGCTCAGTGATTAGCACGGCAGCCTCACAGCACCAGGGACCGGTTTGCACATTCTCCCTGTGTCTGCGTGGGTTTCCTCCGGGTGCTCCAGTTTCCTCCCACAGTCCAAAGATGAGCAGGTCAGGTAGATTGGCCATGCTAAATTGCCCGTAGTGTTAGGTGCACTAGTCAGAGGGAAATGGGTCTGGGTGGGTTACTCTTTGGAGGGTCGGTGTGGACTGGTTGGGCTGAAGGGCCTATTTACACACTGTAGGGAATCTAATCTAATATGTCCCTTCCCCCTTGACTGTTCATTGCTGGCTCACAACATAAGAAGCAGCTGGATGAGACCTTAACATGCCAGGGCTTGGTAGGTTATGGATTGAGTGCTGGTATGTGGGATTGGTGCAGTTTGTGTTTGTTGTTTGGCATTGACATGGTGGGCCAAATGGTCTTTTTCTCTGCTGCATGACTTTATGATAAGCTGTCTGTGGTAAAAGACAATCACATTTTGTGATTATTGCCATGCTTACCCAGCTGTCTTATCAATGTCCACTTGACTCACAGGGAGGAAATTCAGCATCAATAAAATCCAGATGTTTGTGAAATCCTTAGAAAAACTGTTGCTCATGGAGAAAGTGGTATAATTCCTTGCCTTAAAACAACATAAGTCATCTGTCTGCAACCTCCCTGTGCCATAGATTGCTAATATCCACTTCAGTTTAGTACGAGCATGTGGTATAAAAATTCATGGCAGTGCTATTCTTATTTGCCATTAGCATGGCATGAAATTTGGCTACATATCAGACTATGACATAACTCAAACACCACTTCTAAGTAAAGCTGCTCAGATATAACAGATTAGCTCCATCTCCACCTGCATACGTTCTTTGGAAGGGTAGAATCAGTGAACACAATCCTATGGTGTAATCGCACCAAATTAGCACCCTTAGCTCCTCACTCTCTTTATCCTCCAAAAAACACGAATGTCGAATATATACGAATGTAGTATAACATATTAATATAGTGTGCCAATTTTTGTGTGATAACCCCAGCCTATTCAACCTCTCTCTATAGCTCAAAGCCTCTAACCCCATCAATATCCTTGTCAGTTATTCCTGAATCCTTTCAAGTTTCACAGCATCCTTCCCATAGCAGGTTACAATGATGTTAGAACTGCTATGCACAAAATTAGTGGTATTGAAAATACAGGTGTATATTTTATAAATTGGCCATCATGAATGGAAAATCATTCATACTGCACTGGGATTTTCCAAATTATTCTTATGTTCTCCCATTTGGTGTGTAATTCATGGGCCTACTCCATATTTGCAACAACAGGACAATTTTAATAAAGGAGACAAGGAATTAAAACAACAAGCATGTCATGTATTAACTACAACTTTAAAACACAGAGTATGTATGGCAGATATAGATCAATAACTTTGTTTTTTTAGTACCATGGATAAACATAAAGTCACACATGACAGTGGGCATCAACACAGTGTTATCTGATATTACTCAATGTTTGGAAATAAAGAGGAACAGATTTTGAAACATTTAGACTTTTAAAAAAACCCAATTGAGAATGAAATTAAATAGAGGTAAATGTATTAACAGTTATCAGCACCAGACAACCATTTTCCTTAGTTTGAACTAAATACAATCTAACTTTGTTAGCTTTCCCAGAAAATTAGCTACAAATTGGAAAATCATGGATCAGATAGAAAGCTAGTGAAAAAAATCAGTTTAAAAATATTCACAGGTCAGGTTAGAATGGCACTTGCAAGAACCACTTTTCACTGTTTCAGAATAATAAATCATTTATTTTATGTTTGAGATAATAATAAAAAAATCACAAGAAGAGAGAACACTGGTGGTTGTATACAATGAATCAGATTGTGGTCTCATGAAGCACTTGGGAGTAAATATTGCTTAGTTCATTACTAAATCTTCAAAACCAGAGGATTGTCTATCAAAATCTGACATGATGTGGAGGAGCCAGGGTTAGGCTAGGGTGGATAAAGTTAAAAATCACACAACACCCAGGTTTTAGTCCAACAGATTTATCTGGAAGTATTGGCTTTCAGAGCGCTGCTAACTACCTGATGAAGGAGCAATGATCCAAAAGCTAGTGCTTCCAAGTAAACCTGTTGGACAATAACCTGGTGTTGAGTGATTTTTAACCAAGATCTGTTCCTTCTTTGCTTTTCCTAGTCGTCATTTTTTAAGAACCATAGATACAAATTTATCTTGACATTGTCTCTATCTGCATAAGACCTGGCCTTCAGGAGTCAACATTGTACCAACACTGCACTTACCAATAAAAAAGCTACCTTAATTATTCTATCTTAGCAACTGAAACATTTCTTTTATGCTTAGAGCTCCTTGATTCTTGATCACCTTCCTGTCGGTACTGCATTAGTTTGTTGATCAGGTGAGGACAGAACTTGAGCTTGGCACTGATGCCTTCTACAGGTATTGATGCCTTCCAGCAAATATTATCTTTTGGAATTTTTTATTCATCCATGGGATGGGGAGGTCACTGACCAAACCTAATTAACTGAAGGGCAGCTAAGAGTCATCCACATTGCTTACAGTCTGGAGTCATGTGTAGGCCAGACCAGCAAAGGTCAACAGTTTCCTTCCCTAAAAGACATTAGTGAACTAAATGGGCGTTTCCTGACAATCAGCAATAGACATTATAAGACTCATAATTCCAGATTTTTCCCAAATTCAAATTCTGCCATCTGCCATGGCAGGATTCAAACCGAGGACTCCCAAACATTTCCTGGGTTTCTGGATTCATAAGTTAGAGATAATACCACTGGGCATCACCTCCCATTGAAAAATTCACACAATGATGGGTAATTTGAGAGAGGCACCTTTGGAGATCCATGTTTGTGGAATTGTGTAGCAAAATTGAGAATTACAAGAAGAGAGAAATCAAACTGGGAAAGGGGAAATCGTCTAACTTTTTTTTCCTCATCTGTCAATAAATAACTTCATATCAAAGGTTACAGAGATACTGGAACTTTATTGAACTGAATGTTTCCACGGGAACCAAAAGTAAATACATTTGGAAATGTGACTTCAAAACAACAGATAAACGTCACAACGAGCTATTGAAAACAAAGGTGCTGGTTTATACCTGACACGAGTTATTTCCTACACGCAGTTAGCTGTACCTTTGCTCGAATAATTGTTCAATAACAAATCCACAGTAAGTACAGACAATCCTAATGTATTAAAAATCACCTTTTGAAAATATCTGAATTGAAGTAAGATGAAGCATTTGATAATCTATATTGGCTACTGTTTTAGTTTTTCTTCAAGAATTTTAGAAATCTTTTCAGAAATATTATGATGCAAACATATATTAATACAGATGTTTCTCAATCTAGAGAAATAAAACTACAGCTGTTGGAAATGGAGAAGATACCACGTGTGAATATGGGGGAACATGGTACACAGGGATATGGTGTGTACCCATATCCCCCAGCACCTTCAAATGACCTAGGATCACAACTGGGACACTCTCAAGCCAGTCATCAGCTGGATTACCCACCAAGCTACTTTTCTCAGGAACACCCTGCTCCAAGATATCCACCTCAGGATTACTCATTGCCGGGGTGCCACCCTGCAAATGAACCATGTGAAGGCTTCCCACAGGCTCCTCCACAATCCTTAGTTGATGCACCTCCAGAATATCAAAATGAATTTGCCAATGAAACAGCAAAGAACTTTTCAGAGAAAGCTATAAGGAGAGGTAAGTCTTTCTCCTATTGGTTACGGAAGACAGTGTTCTCTCTCTTTGTAAAGTCCTTCTGATCTGAGGTTTGATAATAATGGCTTGACGATGCCATGATATTACAATAGGCAAGTAGAAGAGGCACACCCTAAGGAATGCTTCAATCAATATGCATACAGAGCCAGAACTTGCAGAATCTACAAAACTGGTCTCATTCTAAATAGTTAAAGTATCAATAACATTACAAAGTGCAAAGTGAACATAGTCATCAGAATAACAAATTTAGACAATAAACGTTCATATTTCCTTTATGTTGTGACATATTCTGGTAATTATTCCTTGGAAACCTTAGTCAAATTATATTCATTGATCTGTTGATGTAAATAACTTTATAATGTAACTAGAATCAAATTTGAAATGAACTACACCATGAAAATTAGCTTTATATATAAGACCAAACAAATGCTGCAGGTGATGTGATTTTAACCAGATGTTAAAATCCCTCTTAGCTCTGCTCTTGATATTTTCTAATGACTGCCTGTTATTTGCAATGCTCCCCGCTCTGCCAATCTCCAAACAGACTGGAGGCTTAGAACAGAGCAGGGATGGCTGTTGTACTGGCATCTACGTACAGCTTAACCTCTGTACTCACAAGTGCAATCTAATTAGACTTTAGTACACTTATTAATAATGACTAGTCTGGTCATCTGGCCAGATTATTTTTAAAAAATTGAAAGTAGTTTTAGAAAGCAGGAAATTGCTGGAAATACTCAGCATCAGGCCAAGCAGCATCAACAGAGGAACAAAGAGTTAATGCTTCAAGTTGAAAGTCTTTTATCAGAATTCAAATAATATCGGGTCTTGCATTCCATTACTTTGCTGTCTTATTATTCCAACATCATAATTGAGGGTGAATATAAACTGGACTGGACTCTGAAGTGACAGGACAATGAAGAGGGTTTTGATGGTGCTTAAAGAAAGGATAAAGGGTTAAAGGTTTGATTCTGGCTGAGGCAGTGGTCAAGAAGTGGGATGGAATTATTTGCAAGTGTATGCAATTTACACAGTTTTCCTAAAATTTACTTGCAGAAAATGATTGCACACCTAAGACTGGATAAAACAGTCTGGTGATAGCGTGTCAGAGGTGACAGAGCAGTTAAAGAGGTGAGAAACAAATGAGGCTGAGTGTCAGCAGCTTACACAGGGAGGTGGGCTCCACATTCTGTGAATGATGTTGCCAAGGGGTTTTTGAGGTAGTGGTGCAGGTAGAGAAGAGAGGCTATTGCTGGATAAACTCTAGCTATGATCAGATGAATATGGGGCCACTGAACTGGGCAATAAAGGAGAGGATTAGAGAATGTTAGAATGGTCGATTGTGTATGGTTGGCAGAGGGATCAAGGATCACTATCAATCAACATCCTTTTATTGTCACATGTACTCCATTGCAGAAAGACAGTGAAAAGCTTTTACAATGTCTGCCTTCTTATGACAACATCTTAAGTACAAAGTACCTTGGTACAATTCTTGGATACAACAGAGTTGTAAAAGTAGTTGCATTACTTACAGAGTTGAGAAATAAGTTAATAATAGGACATCATTAAAGGGATGACTCTGCAGCAAAGTAGGAAATTTCAAATAAACATTACATTGTAGCAGCTCAGCACAGAGCCTCCGCATGTGGTTGACTGTCCGCGCTAAATTCCAGTACAACAGCCAGCCCTGCTCTGCTCTAAGCCTGTTCTGTACAGGCGCTCAGCTGCTCCAAGCTAAGTGCCAGGACTGCTTCCCCAATATTGGTCTCTGCCTGGGACTCTTTACATTGCCTGCATGGTGCTCCACTTCTGTTTCCACGCACTGCTCCAAGTCTCACTGCTGGCACTGTTCCCAGGCCCATACCTTACACACTGTACCAGGGCTCACTGCTCACGCTGTTCCCAGGCTCGTATCCCACACACTGTTCCAGGGCTCACTGCTCACACTGTTCCCAGGCTCATATCCCACACACTATTCCAGGGCTCACTGCTCAGGCTGTTCCCAGACTAATAACCCACACACTGTACCAGGGCTCACTGCTCACCATGTTCCCAGGCTCGTAGCCCACATGCTGTACCAGGGCTCACTGCTCAGGCTGTTCCCAGACTCATACCCTACACACTGTACCAGGCCTCACTACTCACACTGTTCCCAGACTCATATCCCACACACTGTTCCAGGCCTCACTATTCACTGTTCCCAGACCCATATCCCACACACTGTACCAGGGCTCACTGCTCTAGGGACTTGCTACCGGCGCCTGCCGCTGCACCAGTATTTGCCTCCGGTGCTGAGGTGAGAAAAGAAGAAGAAAAGACAGAAAAGAAAAGGAAAAAGAAAGAAAAAGAGCAGGCAGAGCAGAGGAGGTCCAGTAGGGTTAGGTCCTACTCTGCTGCCATCTTGACCATTCTATCGCACAAGAAAATTTTAAAGGAAAATTAAACCAACTTAACGAAAAGGATATTTTGTAAGTTTCATGTGTTTCAAAGACTAATACATATTTTGCTTCTTTGACAGCTTTCATAAGGAAAGTGTATCTCACTTTAATGGTTCAATTGTTAATCACCATAGGAATAATTTGCATGTTTCTTTATTGGTAAGTCAATTTTAAATTTACACTTTCAGTGTGTCACACAGGCTGTAATATCAGTTCTACAATGGTACTGAAGAATAATGCTGTTACAGAACAGTTAATATTCTGCTTACTCATTAAGAACAAACCCCAGTAAGAATCCATTTGTTACAGATTTCCAAGTGGTTATGAAATTGTTTTGTAACACCTCAACACCAAAGTTCATTGTAAGAGATACTGGCCTGGAATTTTTCTCTGCTTGTATTCAATAGATATAATGGTGGACGCCAGATGTAATCGACGATGCTCTCCACCGCATCTCCTCCACTTCCCGCTCCTCCACCTCTGAGCCCCGCCCCTCCAATCGCCACCAGGACAGAACCCCACTGGTCCTCACCTA
>NC_057714.1:67862184-67904667 GCF_004010195.1 Chiloscyllium plagiosum
CGAACTCAGGTCCGCCTTCCTAACCTGCAATCTTCTTCCTGACCTCTCTGCTCCCACCCCACTCCGGCCTATCACCCTCACCTTGACCTCCTTCCACCTATCGCATTTCCAATGCCCCTCCCCCAAGTCCCTCCTCCCTATCTTTTATCTTAGCCTGCTGGACACACTTTCCTCATTCCTGAAGAAGGGCACATGCCCGAAACGTCGATTCTCCTGCTCCTTGGATGCTGCCTGACCTGCTGCGCTTTTCCAGCAACACATTTTCAGCTCTGATCTCCAGCATCTGCAGTCCTCACTTCCCCCATAATGGTGGATAATCAAAGGAATCAGATGGGAAGACTTACTGGCCTACTATACCAATATTAGGCCCTCAGTTATTCTCTCTTCCCATCCACAGGAAATAAGACTAATTGTTGCATAAAAGTGATGGTACTGATTTGATGCTGATCCAATTTCTCTGCCATGCCTGACACTGCCATTGAACCAAAGACTTACTTGAAGATTGGTGATGGTAGATATTTCAGATGCAGAAACCCTGCCAAAGCTGATTTGTGCAGTTGATTAAAAATAGTCTTAAAACAAATAAAATTCGAAAAAAAACATCCAACAGAGAAATATATATCCCTTGCCATGTCACTAATAGCATGAGTGGCTTAGTTATAAGGATCAAAAGTAATCTCTGCTTTGAACGCAGATATATGCTGAATTGCTTGATTTCAGCCACAGTTTTGAAGTTGCCCTCCTCAATCCTGGAATAGGCGTAGAAAAATCAAACTGTAGAAAAGTCAATCACGCATGATTGCAGTCCAAACATTCCGACTCTGTGTTAACGTGTATTGTATACTCTCAACATTTTTGGAATTTGCATCTTGGAAGTCAATCAGATGGATTTTGGTCAGTTCTGTGAAAGTAATTTATTTTAAACATTAGAAAGTCATTTAGAACAATGACAAAATTGTATCATTTCTAAGAAGGCATGTGACCTAGTTAAGTGTCAAGCAGGACATCTGTGGTGTTAATGAATGGAATGCTTACACTTCTGAGTTTACAACTGACAGAGAAAATAGATCAAAGACCATTAATTTAGCCTTCAATTTCAGTTCAGAAGAATCAGGAGTTCAGCTCAGAAGGAAGGTTTGTTTTCTCCTAGCAAGAGAATGGAGTTTTCAGTTCAGGAGAGAGGATTTTACCATAGCAGAAGGGATTTAGTTTGAAATGATCACAAGCATATTTATGGGTCTGCCAATAAAGCCAGTCATATAACATGCGGAATGGTAGAAATCCCAATGTGTTCATTCACCACGGAACATAAGGTTACGGTAAACAGTCGTAGAGAACCACATGGCCAATTTCTTAACTGGACCATCAAGGAAAGGAGTCATTTGACTCTTCCATGTGAATTTGAGCTCAGGATGGAGATCAATAAGACATATAACAAAATTATTATTGACAACCTCATAAACAGAACCTAAACTTTTTGTTAACCATTGTCAAAGAGTGTGGTGCTATAAAAGCACAGCCGGTCAGGCAGCATGAGAATCGATGTTTCAAGCATAAGCCCTTCATCAGGAATGAGGCTTGTGGGCCAAGGAAGCTGAGAGATAAATGGGAATAGGATAATACTGGGGGGGAAGGTAGCTGGGAATGCAATAGATAGATGTAGGTGGGGGTGAAAGTGATAGGTCGGAGAGGAGGGAGGAACAGATAGGTGGGAAGGAAGATGGACAGGTAGGACAGGTCAAGAGAGTGGTGCGGAATTGGAAGGTTGGATCTGGAATAAGTTGGGGTGAGGGGCAACAAGGAAACTAGTGAAATCCACATTGATCCTGTGTAGGTGAAGGATCCCAAGGCGGAAGATGAGGCATTCTTCCTCCAGGCATCGGGTGGCTAGAGTTTGGTGGTGAAGGAGGTCCAGGACCTGCATGTCCTTGGCAGAGTGGGAGGGGGAGTTAAAGTAGTTGGCCACAGGATGGTGGGTTGTTTAGTGTGTGTATCCCAGAGATGTACTCTAAAACATTCCGCAAGTTGGCATCCTGTCTCCCCAGTGTAGAGAAGACTACATTGGGAGTAATGGATACAATAGATGATGTGTGTGGAAGAAGATAAATCCCGATTAGATGTGGAAGGATCCTTTTGGGCCTTAAATGGAGGTAAGTGGGGAGGTGTGGGCACAAGTTTTGAGCTTCTTGCGGTGGCAGGGGAAGTTGCAGGGAGGGGATGGTGGGTTGATGAGGGCGCATGGACCTAACAAGGGAGTCACAGAGGGAATGGTCTCTCTGGAATGCAGGGTGGGGAGGGAAATATATCCCTTGTGATGGGGTCTATTTGTAATTGCGGAGGATGATGCGATGTATCCAGAGGTTGGTGGAGTGAAAGGTGAGGACTGGGGGGGGGGGGGGGGGGATTCTGTCCTTGTTGCGAATGGAGGGGGCATTCCCTCCAGCCCCACTCCCCTCCCATTTGTCTCTCAGCCCCTTTGGGCCACAAGCCTCATTCCTGATGAAGGGCTTATGCTCAAAACGTTAATTCGAATGCTGCCTGACCAGCCGTGCTTTTCCAGCTCCACACTCATCAACTCTGATCTTCAGCATCTGCAGTCTTCACTTTCTCCTGTTTGTTAACCATGCAAACTTGATGCTGAAATAAGGTGCATCAAAGCCATCCTGCAGGGTATTGGCTACCCTGATCAATCATTTCTCATTGCACATTACACAAACCCTTGGAAGGCCCTAGCCAGTCACTCTTCATTCTGGAAAGTGCCCAGTCTATCCCATGGAAGGGATGAAGCTAACTCTTTCACGCTGCTGCTATGTAATAGTAACACAAGTGAAATTCACCACAAATGGGATGTTGCCACCATGTTAAAACAACATTGTGCCTATCACACAAATGAATAGTATGGTGTATGAATTTCACTAGCAGTGTGAGGCCAAGTATGTAGGCCATGTGTCCCAGAGATTGGTGTATTATATCAAACAGCATGTCCCTTTGGATGTTCACAACAAGAAACTTACTGACCATACCCAACCAGCCTGCACTTGCAAAACTTGGAAGCCAATGTCTAAGATTAGATCTGATTCTGCAATTGGACAACATTTGTGACATAATTCTGAATGTGGGAGAACTATGCTGACAGCTGATTTAAAATTGTGAGTTGGGCCCACAGTGTGATGTAACTGTATGTTGGAAGCTCTGTACAATACATTAATAAGGAGGGCTAGGTTCTTTGCAGACAGGAAGAACATGCACTGTGCTTGTTTCAATCCAACAAAATAGGTGACAGTCATTCACAGGTTCATTTTCCAGGGCAATGTCCTGACCAATCAGAGTTAACCTTCTGAGAGCATATACTTGCACAGGTGACATTTCATTGGAAATAGGTTCCATGGAAGAAAGAGAGCTTGTTTTAATCTTATTGACAACCTCATGAAGAGGCCCAATTTTATGTAAGCAAAAGGAATTTGTGCATAATATTGCATCATTTTCATCCAAACAAATGTATCATGGAGGTTGCCGGTTTCTGCTGCATTCCCATAGCAACACATTGAAGAAGCAGAAACTACCTGCCTCATCTGAGGATGAAGATTGACAGTTAACTGTTCTTGCTGCATCTCCAATCCAAAGATGACATAACTGATCAGCATTCTCCTCTCATGCTCTATGATTTGGTGTCTCTTTTCAGAAGTCTGTTTCTTGCATCTAGTCCTCATGATTACAAGATGAAAAGCTTTGACTTCTTAGCAATGCTTAAATCGCTAATAGTGGGAATTTACCATTGAGTGATGTATTTTGACCCTTTTAGGCTAATTATGGCAAACAATCACTGTAAATCTGCAAAATACCAATATACCAAGAAAAGCCACACTGGTGGAGCAATTTGCCTGTTGTGTTTCCTGTATTACAATAATGACAACCAACGTTCCCTAAAATATTTTGTTCCACTATACAGAGCTGTGAGGTCTATGTGCAGCAGCCACAGTGATCCCTGATTGGCATATGCAGAACCTCTCACAGCTGCAAGGTCATGCACCTTGAAGAGAATGTTAGTGAGAACATTTCAAAAGTAAATAATTGGCTGTCAAAACCTTTGGACATCCTGAGGCTGGGAAGGGTGTAATATAAAATCATATCTTTATTTCTTTATCTGTTTCTATTGGGCAGCTACTAGGATTGTACAAAGTTAAAAATCACACAACACCAGGTTATAGTCCAACAGGTTTAATTGGAAGCACACTAGCTTTCGGAGCGATGCTCCTTCATCAGGTGATAGTGGAGGGCTCAATCCTAACACAGAATTTTTAGCAAAAATTTACAGTGTGATGTAACTGTAACTATACATTGAAAAATTGATTGTCTGTTAAGCCTTGCATCTGTTAGAATACAGTGATAGTTTCACTTCTTTCATGTGTAAATCACAAAACCGTTTTTAAAAAAAGCTGCATTCTCGGGTTAGCTGTTAACAATGGTGATAGCTAGACAATATGTTGAAGGTGTTAGTCCCCTGTGTTCTCTGTCTATGCCATGATGTTTAGATTGATTCTAATCTAAAAAGTGAGATAACGGAGTTTTACATAAATTCATGCAGTTTTTGAGCTCAGAGTTCTACATGAATGCATGCAGTTTTTGAGCAAAGTACAATGTAACCCTGCAAGTACAAATTCACCCCACAAAATATATGTGTGCATGTGGGTCTTTGTCTGTCTGTGTGTGTGTGTGTGTCTGGGTTGGGGCTTGTGAGTGTGAGAAAGTGTATGTGTGTGTGTAGTGAGTGCAGAGTGTCTTAAGTCTGTGAGGGGTTGCATGTGTGAGTGTGGGAGTGTGTGTTGTAAGGGTGTGTGTGGGTGTCTGTGTGCACGTCTGTGTGTATGTGTGTCCGTGTGTATGTGTATATAGGAGTGCCTGTGTGTGTGTGAGAGTGTGTGTGTGTGCAGGAATAAGTGTGTGTATGTATAGTGCAATGGTGGTCACCTGTAATGTGACATGAACCCAAGGTCCCGGTTGAGGCCCTCCCTATGGGTACCGAATCAAAGATGTGAGGTAAAGTTCTGTCTGGAAACCATGCAGACTGTCAAGCTCCCATATTTGTTCCCACTCTGCTGGGTCAGCAAATACCAAAATTGACCTCCACATCCCTTACTGATGGCGTGAAAAAATCTGGCATGGTGCAGATGTCAGATACGTCTGCAGTGTTACAAATGAGTCTGAAAGGGAGAATATTGAGGAGTGCTATAAGAACCCTCCAATATGATGAGTCACATGAACTCTGGGCAGAACAGCTTGGGAATCTCACAGGTGTGGCACCTAAATCTGGTCCTCCTTAAAGTCTCTGTTCCAACTCCAACATTTATCACATCATTGTAACCTGTAGCTAGTTGCCAACGTGTAATAAATACACTGAAAACAAAAATTGCTGCAGATCACAGCAGGTCAGGCAGCACCCATGGAGAGACAGCAATGTTTTGAGTGTAGATGACTCTTTAATTTGTTTCTGGGCTCCATTGACCCTCTGAGCTTCTCTGTACTGAGCTCACCCACAGGCTGGCCACTAGCCAACAACAAGTATTTACATTTTATGTGAATTATGGTCTCTACTGGTGTTTTACTGCCCAACAGAAAGCCGAGCCTATGAATCAGGTTCACTCCTGGTCAGGGTGGGGAGGGGGATGGTTTCCTGTTTGAAACACTTACAACAGTGCTCACCACCACCACTGCCCAGATAATATTGAAGTCTGAGGGTCTGAGATTCAAGCTGGAAACCATTTACCCAGTTGCCCCATTCTGTATCATTTAATTATCCATTTATGGCATCTCAAATATTATGTCTTCTGACCTACTTCCTACAGGAAGCGAGGAAAGCATAATTGGGACCTACTTATCTATCATTCAGAAGGGCACATTCCTTGGAGCCTTGTAGCTCTCAGTTATTTTTTTCATTATCCTTACACTAACTTGCCTATTATTAATTATATTATTTCTTATGGTTTCACAATCATGATGTAAATACCACATACTGTAATCGAATTTTAGTTGATTGAATTACTCAGCCTTACGTCTATATTGTGGCTAATAACAGGCAAAGTCCATCTCTGTACTGATGAATGATTGCTTTTGGATTGGACGGTTCTTAACAGGATCAATATATTTCCTTTAATGACCTCAACATAAGTGTGCAGGGTGCAATTTCAATGTTTGCAAATTACACAATAATGTAGCATTGTGAACTCTGAGGAGGATAGTGGTAAATTACATAATTGAGCTTGAGAAATGGACAGACACATGGCAGTTTCAAATTAAATAGTAAAATGTGAAGTGACTCAGTTTGGTCGGAAGAATAGTGTGATGCCATATAAAATAAAGGATTTTCATGGAGTTGTAGGAGCAAAGGTACTTGGAACATATATGTACACGTTATTGAAGAATTCAGAGAGGTGGTGCAAAGTGGTCATATCAATGGGCTAGTAATACAGACACCCAAGCTATAGCTCTGAGCACATGATTGAATCCCTAATGACAGGGATTTTTGAATTTAAATTCAATTGATAAATTTGAAATATAAAGCTAGTCTCACTGATGGTGGCTATGACAGCTCAACTCTGTGTGGAATGCTCTGCCCCAGAGGGCAGTGGAGGCCCAGTCTCTGGATTCATTTAAGAAAGAGTTGGATAGAGCTCTCAAGGATTGTGGAATCAAGGGTTATGGCGATAAGGCAGGAGCAGGATACTGATTAAGGATGATCAGCCATGATCATATTGAATGGTGGTGCAGGTCGAAGAGCAGAATGGCCTACTCCTGCACCTATTGTCTATTGTCTAGTGTAGGTTAGGTGGGCTTGGATCGGCGCAACATCGAGGACCAAAGGGCCTGTACTGCGCTGTATTCTTCTATGTTCTATGTTCCTGCACCTATTGTCTATTGTCTATTGTCTAACTATAATTATAGAAACCTTTTTAGTTAACTAATGTCCTTTAGTGAAAGAAATCTGCTGTCTTTACCCAGTCTGGCCTGTGTTATCCATAGCAATGTGGTTGATTCTCAGCTGTCCTCTGAAATAGTCTAGCAAGCCATTCATTCGAGAGCAATTAGGGATAGGGAATAAACGCACACATCTCATGAAAATATAAAGAAAAAAGGCACCGGTGAGGGTGACAAAAATGTTGACAAAGCATAAAGTATCCATCATATTCCAGATTTATCTACATACTGTGTTAGGAAATCCTCCTGCACACATTGGACAAAAACTGACCAATCCAAAGTACTTGAATTATCGTATTCCCAGTCAATATTTGGAAAGGTCAAGTTCCCCATAACAACTACCCTGCCACTCTTGCTCCTACTGAGGATCATCTTTGTTATCCTATCCTCTACATCTCTGGAACTATTCAGGGGCCTATAGAAAATTCCCAACAGGGTCACCTTTCCTTTCCTGTTTCTAATCTCAGCCCATACTACCTCAATAGATGAGTCCTCAAACATCCTTTCTGCAACTCTAATACTGTCCTTGACTAACAGTGCAACACCGCCTCTTCTTTTACTATTTTCTATATTCTTACTGAAACATCTAAATCCCGGAACCTGCAACAACCATTCCTGTCTCTGCCCTGCCCATGTGTCTGAAATGGCCACAACATTAAAATCCCAGGTACCAACCCATGCTGCAGGTTCACCCATCTTATTCCAGATGCTCCTGGGGTTGGAGTAGACACACTTCAAACTAACTTCTTGTCTGCCGATGCCTTCCTGCAATCTTGAAATCTTAGTTCTGACTTCACTACTCTCAACCTCCCATATACTTGAACTACAATTTTGGTTCCCATCCCCCTGCTGAATTAGTTTAAACTCACACAAAGAGTATTAGCAAATTTTCTCTCCAGGATATTGGTACCCCTCTGGTTCAGGTGAAGACCATTCTGTTTGTAGAGGTCTCACCTACCCCAGAAAGAGCCCCAATTATCCAGGAATCCAAAACCTTCCCTCCTGCACCATCCCTGTAGCCACATGTTCAACTCCTCTCTCTCCCTATTCCTCACCTTGCTAGCATGTGGCACGGGCAACAAACCAGAGACAACAACTCTGTTTGTTCTAGCTCTAAGCTTCCACCCTACCTCCCTGAATTTCTGCCTTAAATCCCCATCTCTCTTCCTACCTATGTCATTGGTGACTATGTGGAGCACGACTTGGGGCTGCTCCCCCTCCCCGTCAAGGATCCCTAAAACACGATCAGAGACATCATGAACTCTGGCACCTGGGAGACAATACTCCAACTGTGAATCTCTCTCATTCCCACAGCAGCCTATATGTCCCCTAACTATGGAGTCCCCAATGACTAATGCTCTGTTCCTCTTCCCCTTCCCTTCTGAGCAAAAGAGCCAGACTCTGTGCCAGAGATCTGTGCCTCATTGCTTACCCCTGTAAGTCATCCTCTCAACAGCATCCAAAATGATATACTTGCTGTTGAGGGGAACAGCCACACAGGATCCCTGCACTGCCTGCCAGTTCCCTTTCTGCCCCTGACGGTAACCCATCTACCTTCTTCTTTTTCATGAGGTGTGACTACCTCTCTGTAACTCCTCTCAATAACCCCCTCCGCCTCCTGAATGATCCGAAGTTCATCCAGCTCCAGTTCCTTAACACGGTTTTCAAGGAGCTGGAGTTGGGTGCACTTCCCATAGATGCAGTCAGCAAAGACAGTAGGAGTGACCCTTACCTCCCACATTCTGCAGGACGAACATTCAACTGCCCTAACCTCCATTCACACTATTCTAAACTACTGAAAAACTAAAAAAAAAGTATAGAAACCAGTCACCTTTTTTATTTGGTTCGAGGAGGAGGATGGTGAGAGACACCACCCAAGTAGTGTTTTGGGTAAAACAACCATCCGAATATAAAGCCTCACTTACTCAGCGGTCCCATGTCTACTCCTGTTCAGTGTGCGCTCTGCCTATGCAGGAGGCAAACCTCTATATTTTAAAAACTTTACCTTCCTGTCAGGTCTTGGTCCCCACTGTCGCTCCTCCCACTCCAATTGCCACAGCAGAAAAATGAAGAACACTGAACTCCTGAAGTAAGCTTTTATGTCTTTTAAAATTTACCTTCCCGCAGGCCTCTGGTCCTTGCTGTTGGAAAAAAAATGAAGCTCACTTGTAAGGTCCTGGAGAGTGTCACTGAATAAAGAGACCTTGGAGTGCAGGTTCATAGCTCCTTGCAAGTGGAGTTCCAGATAGGTAGGATAGTGAAAAAGGTAAAAACAATGACTGCAGATGCTGGAAACCAGATTTTGGATTAGTGGTGCTGGAAGAGCACAGCAGTTCAGGCAGCATCCAAGGAGCTTCGAAATTGACGTTTCGGGCAAAAGCCCTTCATATTCCTGATGAAGGGCTTTTGCCCGAAACGTCGATTTCGAAGCTCCTTGGATGCTGCCTGAACTGCTGTGCTCTCCCAGCACCACTAATCCAGAGAATAGTGAAAAAGACCTTTGGTATGCTTGCCTTTATTGTTCAGTGCACTGAGTATCGGAATTGCAATAGTACAGGATATTGATTAGGCCATTTTTGGAAAATTGTGTGCAATTCTGGTCTGCGTTAGGAAGGATGTTGTGAAACTTGAAAGGGTTCAGAAAAGATTTACAAGATATTGCCAGGATTGGAGCAATAGGGAGAGGTTGAATAGGTTGGGGCTATCTTCCCAGGAGCTTTGGGGGCTGACGGGTGATGTTATAGAGGTCAATATAATCATGAGAGGCATGGATAGGCTGAATAGCCAAGGTCTTTTCCCCGGTGTCAGAGAGTCCAAAACTAGAGAGCATAGGTTTAAGGTGAGAGGGGAAAGATTTATAAAGGACCTAAGGGGCAACTTTTTCACACAGCGAGTAGTGCGTGTGTGAAATGAGCTGCCAGAGGAAGTGGTGGAGGCTGGTACAATTATAACATTTAAAAGACATCTGGATGGGTATACAAATAGGAAGGGTTTAGAGAGATATGGGCCAAATGCAGGCAAATGGGACTAAATTAATTTGGTTATCTGATCGGTATGGGCAAGTTGGACCGAAGCATGCTTCCATGCTGTACATCTCTATGACTCCATGATTCTAAGTCACACTGCTCCTGATCACTGTACAATGACCAAAAGTACACTGGGACCAATTTTCTGGGCCACAGTCATGGGGTCAACTTTTACAAGAGTGTATATGCTATGTAAATTAGACTTGCAAAATTATCTTACATCAACTGGATGGGAATATATTATATTTAAGTTACCAATCATCAATTACCAACATAAGATACTGAATGAATCCATTAAGCCTTTCTTACCCATAATCAAAGCAAATGTCAGAGTTAGCAACAAGAGGCCTAATAGGGAAGGCAGATGAACGCAGGGCATGATTAGGAACATGGGACTGAGATATTATAGAAATTACAGAAATGTGGCTCAGGGATGGACAGGACTGGCAGCTTAATGTTCCAGGATACAAATGCTATAGGAAGGACAGAAAGAGAGGCAAGGGAGGAGGCGGAGTGGCATTTTTGATAAGGGATAGCATTCGAGCTGTACTTAGGGAGGATATTCCTGGGAATACTTCCAGGGAAGTCATTTGGGTGGAACTGAGAAATAAGAAAGGGATGATCACCTTATTGGGATTGTATCATAGACGCTCTAATACTATGGGGAGGCATGGTGGCTCAGTGGATAGCACTGCTGCCTCACAGCACCAGGGATGTGAGTTTGATTCCAGTCTCAGGCGATTGGCTGTGTGGAGTTTGCACATTCTCCCCATGTCTGTGTGGGTTCCCTCTGGTTGTACCGATTTCCTCCCACAATCCAAAGATGTGCAGGTTAGGTGAATTGGCCATGCTAAATTACCCATAGTATTCAGGAATGTATAGATTAGGTGCATTAGTCAGGGTAAATATAGGATAATAAGGTAGGGGACTGGGTCTGGGTGGGTTACTCTTTGGAGGTCAGTGTGGACTTGTTGGGCCGAAGGGCCTGTTTGCACTCTGTAGGGATTCTAGTAAGGTTCTAGAATAGTCAGCGGGAAATTGAGGAACAAATGTATAAGGAGATTTCCATTATCTGTAAGAATAATAGGGTGATTATGGTAGGGGATTTTAACTTTCCAAACATAGACTGGGACTGCCATAGTGTTAAGAGTTTAGATGGAGAGGAATTTCTTAAATGTGAACAAGAAAGTTTTCTGATTCGGTATGTGGATGTACCTAGTAGAGAAGGTGCAAAACTTGACTTACTCTTGGGAAATAAGGCAGAGCAGGTGACTGAGGTGTCAGTGGGGGAGCACTTTGAGGACAGCGACCATAATTCTATTAGTTTTAAAATAGTGATGGGAAAAGATAGACCGAATCTAAAAATTGAAGTTCTAAATTGGAGAAAGGCTAATTTTGACGGTATTAGGAAAGAACTTTCGAAAGCTGATTGGGGGCAGATGTTTGCAGGTAAAGGGACAGCTGGAAAATGGGAAGCCTTCAGAAATGAGATAACGAGAATCCAGAGAAAGTATATTCCTGTTAGGGTGAAAGGAAAGACTGGTAGGTATATGGAATGCTGGATAACTCAAGAAATTGATGGTTTGGTTAAGTAAAAGAAAGAAACATATGTCAGGTATAGACAGAATAGATCAATTGAATCCTTAAAATAGTATAAAGGCAGTAAAGAGAGAAATCAGGAGGGCAAAAAGTGGACATGAGATAGCTTTGGCAAATAGAGTTAAGGATAATCCAAGGGTTTTTATAAATACATTAAGTACAAAAGGGTAACTAGGGAGAGAATAGGGCCCCTCAAAGATCAGCAAGGCAGCCTATGTGTGGAGGTGTATGAGATGGGGAAGATACTAAATGAGTATTTTGCATCAGTGTTTACTGTGGTGAAGGACATGGAATATATGGAATGTAGGGAAATAGATGGTGGTATCGTAAAAAATGTTCATATTACAGAGGAGGAAGTGCTGGATGTCTTGAAACGCATAAAAGTGGATAGGTCCGCAAGTCCTGATCAGGTGTACCCTGGAATTCTGTGGGAAACTAGGGAAGTGATTGCTGGGCCTCTTACTGAGATATTTGTATCATCGATAGTTACAGGTGAGGTGCCAGAAGTATGGAGGTTGACTAACATGGTACCACTATTTAAGAGAGTTGGTAAGGAAAAGCCAGGGAACTATAAACCAGTGAGCCTGATGTCAGTGGTGGGCAAGTTGTTAGAGAGAATCCTGAGGGATAGAACTTACATATATTTCGAAAGGCAAGGACTGATTAGAGATAGTCAACATGGCTTTGTGCGTGGGGAATCATGTCTCACAAACTTGATTGAGTTTTTTGAAGAAGTAACAAAGAGGATTGATGATGGCAGAGCGATAGATGTGATCTATATGGACTTCAGTAAGGCGATCGACAAGGTTCCCCATGGGAGACTGGTTCGCAAGGTTAGATCTCATGGAATACAGGGAGGACTAGCCATTTGGATACAGAACTGGCTCGAAGATAGAAGACAGAGGGTGGTGATGGAGGATTGTTTTTCAGACTGGAGGCCTGTGACCAGTGAACTGCCACAAGAATAAGTGCTGGGTCCTCTACTTTTCATCATTTATATAAATGATTTCGATGTGAACATAGGAGGTATAGTAAGTTTGCAGATTATACAAAATTGGAGGTGCAGCAGAAAGCGAAGAAGGCTACCTCAGAGTACAACGGGATCTTGATCAGATGGGCCAATGGGCTGAGGAGTGGCAGATGGAGTTTAATTTTGATAAATGCAAGGTGCTGCATTTTGGGAAAGTAAATTTTAGCAGGATTTATACACTTAATGGTAAGGTCCGAGGAAGGGTTGCTGAACAGAAGTGCAGGTTCATAGTTCCTTGGAAGTAGAGTTGCAAGTAGATGTGATAGTGAAGAAGGCATTTAGTATGCTTTCCTTTATTGGTCAGAGTATTGAGTACAGGAGTTGGGAGGTCATGTTGTGGCTGTACAGGACATTGGTTAGGCTATTTTTGCAATATTGCACATGCATTTCTAGTCTCCTTCCTATCGGAAGGATGTTGTAAAACCTGAAAGGGTTCAGAAAGGATTTACAAGGATGTGGCCAGGGTTGGAGGAGTTGAGCTATAGAGAGAAGCTGAACAGGCTGGGGCTGTTTTCCCTGGAGCATCAGAGGCTGAGGGGTGACCTTATAGAGGTTTGTAAAATCATGAAGGGCATGGATAGAATAAATACGCAAAGTCTTTTCCCTCAGGTATGGGAGTCCAGATCTAGAGGTATAGGTTTAGGGTGAGAGGGGAAAGATATAAAAGGGACCTAAGGGCCAACTTTTTAACACAGAGAGTTGTGTGTGTTTGGAATGAGCTGCCAGAGGAAGTAGTGGAGGCTGGTACAATAACAACATTTAAGAGGCATCTGGATGGGTATATGCATAGGAAGGGTTTAGAGGGATATGGGCCAAGTGCTGGCAAATGGACCTTAATTAGGTTAGAATAACTGCCGGCATGGACGAGTTGGACTGAAGGGTCTGTTTCTGTGCTGCACATCTCTATGTCTCTATGCTTCTTAATTTCAGAATTATTAATTGAAACAATGATCCAGATCTTCCAGTCTTTGACTATTTAGTGATATGGCACAGACCTCTCAGAAGTTCTGGGACACTGATTGTGTAATAATTACCCAGGATATTTGAACATCCGATAGGCCATTATCCTGCATTTGCAAACATCTGAAAAAGTCGCCGAATCTGAGACTTTGGAGGGTTATGCCTTAATTAATAGTTACTCACGAAAAGATAATGATTAAATCCCAATCTAATACCAGACTAATTATACTACTGCACCCTCCAAATACTCATATTGATTCTGCTTTACATTCAACCGCCTTCCTCAAAACAGAAACCTGAAAGTTGCTCACCCTCCAGTGACCACTGGCCCCACAGACACAAGCCCTGAACAAATCCCCTGACAACTCCTTACCCCTTCTCTCTACTGGCCACAACCCAACCAGAACCCCACACCCTGGCATCCAACACCTGTGCCTATGGACATGTGACCAATTGATATACACCCTCCAACCCCAAATTGACCCCTAACACATCCCCAACCTCTATGGACACAAACATTCCCTGTCAACATCCAATCAACATCCCCAAAAACCTGGTCCACCCTGCCCCTAATCCATGCACTTTGCATATGACCATCCACATCCTCCGGCACCTACATCTCACCTACCTGGCATCTTAATACCCACCCTCTGGAACCCTACTGCCTCACCTATCTGCCAGCCTATCCCTCCATTCACCCGCCACCCTTCCCCAACCCTAACCCTTCTCATTCTCTTACCGTACATGCTCCACTTCCCTCAGTAGCTGTCATGTAACCATGAAAAATGGCAGATAGTGCCCTGAAAGGAATGTGTTTTCAGTGTTAATCCACTCTGCTGCTGTCTGCATAGTTCGCTGGGCTGATTCAGTGACAAAACGTTCTGCCTCAGAGATTCAGCAAGAGATCTCCTGCAAAGGGACAAGTGGACAACCTTTTGAGTGATCTGAGTGGGAAACAGGAATTCCAACTCAGATTAGAAGGTTCAAGCCATTGAGTGTGCAAAGTAGGAGATATAATTAATCAATGAAATAAATCATCAACATTACAAAGACACTTCAGTTGTGTCATGGTTTAATCTGTATGTGCTTAAATGCACAAATTGGTATCTAGCCTTCTGCTGGGAGGATGTGACAGAACTCGGAAATATCTAAAGATGTGCAGGTTAGGTGAATTGGCCATGCTAAATTGCCCGTAGTGTTAGGTGAAGGGGTAAATGTAGGGGAATGGGTCTGGGTGGGTTGCTCTTCAGAGGGTCGGTGTGGACTTGTTGGGCCGAAGGGCCTGTTTCCACACTGTAAGTAAGTAATCTAATATCAGTGTGTTTCATCACCACATCTGTTGAGGTACATTTCTGTTCCTCCTGAATCCTCTTCTCTTGGATAAATTCACTTTTTGCACTGTTAACTATTTCTGGAACAACTCCCTTGACCTCAGGGAAGCATCTATATATGACTAATACACCTATACTTGACTGATATGGTCACACAGTCTTGCAGAAGACAAAAAGCATGATACAATCCAGGAAAAAGCAGTTTGCATGTTTGGCACCAATTCCATAAGTATCCAGTCCATACACCACTGACACACTGTAGCAGCAGTGTGTACAATCTACAAGATGCAATATAGAAATTCTCCAAAGATCCTGAGGCAGCCCCTTCCCAACTCATGAACACTTCCATCCAGAAGGACAAGGGCAGTAGGTAAACAGGAATATCACCACTTGTAAGTTCCTGTCCAAGCCACTCACCATCCTGACTTGGAAATATATTGCTGTTCCTGCACTATCATTATTTCAAAATCCTGGAATTCCCACTTTAAGGGCATTGTGGGTCTACAGCACATGGACTGCAGCAGTTCAAGGAGGCAGTTCACTATCACCTTCTCAAGAGCAACTAGGGAGGAACAATAAATGCTGGCCCAGCCAGCAAGGTCTATGTCCCATGATTAAAGGAAAAGATCCATTCTCTCTGTTGAAGATGCACCCTTCTCCATTAATTGCAGATTGGCTTTTATGGCAAAAATTAATAATGTTATTATTATTTGGTAACTCAGATTCAAATGAAAAGGAAAATGGATTTTAGTTTCCTGTTCTGTAAAGGTCAAAAAGACATTTCAAACAGTAAATTAAAGATAAACATTCCTAAAAAAATCATGTGACTTCTGTGAATCAGTAGCAAGCCCATTGAGGAGATAATTGCACTGGTGTTTGCTGACTTGAGTTTTAAAAACCACCAAAAGAAAGAGGGGATCCAGAAGTTGATAGCTTCAGCAAGAAAAAATCCTTAAAAGCAGAAATGCTTTGACTGTTAATAGTGGTCTAAACAGTCAGGGCTGCGTTAAAAAATCCAGAGTTGCTTGGAAGAAATCCCGAAACAGTAGGCTATGGAGATGACAGAGAGGAAGATATCCTACAAGTTTGTTTGATGACATGAGGTAAAAGAACCCATATTAAGTAATGTGAGCTGAGTAAGCAGTTTGTTTAAAAATGTAAGTAAAATGTATTAAATTTAAAGAATGCTATTGATTAAATGCAGAAGTATATTGAATAGAAACCAACTGCTGCCGTACCATCTGAACAAGAAGCTTCAGCGTGAAGACGGGGTGATCCTTCACTGAATTTCTCAAATCTATGAGGTTATTGCTGGGGCAGAAGTGTTGAATCTTTATTTCTTTCTGATATTTGCAATGAGCTTGTTTCAGATAATTGTTGTACGTCATAATATCATTTGTGTTCTCCTTTTATGTGACAAACTTTTATGTCCTTTCATTAAAAGTACATTGGCAGCCCTTTTAGTGACTGATCGCCACAATAAACTCAAAGAAAAATTAAACCTTATCAAGCCAGGTCTTACTCTGGGAATTGACTTGTCCATTTCTACCTTCAGCTGGGACCCGGACACCTTTCTTGAAATATTAGGAAATCTCTCTATTACAATGATGTTTAAAGTAACTGAGGTCTAAGCTAAGGACGAAAACATGCTGAACTTTTAGTGTCAAAAGCTCCATCTTCTAAATCCTTAATTTTCAACAAAATCACCCAATACTATTGATTAAAGAGTGGCAGGTAAAGTTGGAGACCAGAGTTGAAAAATGTGGTGCTGGAAAAACACAGCAGGCCAGGCAGCATCCGAGGAGCAGGAGAATCGATGTTTCGGGCATAAGCCCTTAGTTTCCTGAAGATTTTCCAGCACCACATTCTTCAACTCTGGTCTCCAGCATCTGCAGTCCTCACTTTCTCCTAGTTGATCTTAACCTATTGCGAATCCTCTTGCAAGGATGCCTCCCTTGAAGAAGCTCTCCTCCTCCCTCAGGTAAAGTTGAGTTTTATATCCATCCCTTTATCTAGTCATGTTGATACTGAGATGGCATCCAGATCAACGAATCACCAGCACCTTAATATGACATGACACTTACTCCCTAGCTTTCCAGGTTTTTGCTCACAAAAGCTAAGACACAGATAAGATATGGTTTTGGACTGACCCATTAACAAGTTGTTGCTGTCCCTAAGATCTTCATGGCTGCGTTTCTATCTTGATAAAGTATGTTTTGTTCGTATGAGTGTTCTTTGTTTAAATTGCATTAGTATTTCTTTTCCCAACATTTATTCTGGGTACTGACTCAATTAGAATTCACATTTAGACAAATCTTATGTATTTATCATAAAGACCCCCACTGGAAATGTGAATAGTTTTGAGAGCACAGCAGATGAGCACAGGATCAAGCTGTAATACAAACCAAAAAAACTGCGGATGCTGTAAATTAGAAACAAAAGCAAAAATTGATGGAAAATCTCAGCAGGTTCTGCACCATCTATGGACAGAAATCAGAATTAACATTTCGGATCGAGTGACCCTTCCTCAGAACTGTTTGGTAGAAAATATCAGTCTATATGCAGACGATAGGGTGGGTGGGGTGGGGGGGCAGGTAAGGAATAAATAATCGATGGAAATAGAGCCCAAAAAGAGAGAACAACAGTTGGACAGACAAAGGTTTGGATAGTGATGTAACTATTAATGGGGCCCTTTGGTGGTTATCAGCACCTCATTTTCAGCTTGGGGACCCTACAGCCTCCTGGACTCAATATCAAGTTCAATAAATTTAGGGCTTGAGCTCTCCCATTTCCTTACCCCAAACCCAAAACATCAGGCCTCATTATCACATAGTCTGCTGTTACACACAGCCCATGTTAGCCATTAATAGTCCCCATTAATGGCTATTCACTCTCCCAGCCAAATCATTATCCACTCCTTTGTCTGTCCAACCTTTCTTCTCTCTTTTTGGGCTCTATCCCCTCCTATCGTTCACTCCTTATCCCTTCTATCCACCCTATCATCTGCATATAAACTGACTTGTTCCTAATTACCATCAATTCGGAGGGTCACTCGATCCGAAAGGTTAACTTTGATTTCTTTCCACAGACATTGCCAGACCTGCTGAACTTTTCCAGCAATTTCAAATCACGCTTGCAGTGACAAAACATTTCCTTTTTGGAACATTTGAGTCTGTTCCTCTTTGTCTTCTGTTCTACCTTCTCATTCACTATTTCTTTAAGTTTTCAACATCCATTCTGTGTTTTGTGTTCTTTTAAATTTCCTTGAATTTTTCATGCCTCCTATTGCCTCATGCAAATAGCTGTTTTACTTAATCAGCTCATTCTGCTGTTATTTTATACTTTTCCCTGTGCACATGTTTGCTCTTATCCTTCTTGTTGTCCTTTGTTCTTTCACCATGTAAAAGAATGATGGAGAACCCACATCCTGAACATTAATTTATCTTTTTCTGTACAGTTGCTGTCCATAACTGGTACTGTTTCAAGAGCTCACTTTTTCTGTTTCATTTTTACTTCTGTTTTATTATTGCTGTTGCTACATTGAATATTTTTAATATATTTACAGCATACACTTGGTGGAGAAAATCTAGACTGTCTATTGATTATATATCTCCTTGTTTTGCTTACTAGGCCAACCCTGAATGTATGGGTAACCCAAACTTATTGGTTTACATACGCTTTGTTGTAAGTATCTTTGAACAAGTTCTGTCAGTTATTTGTCACTTATTTCCAGTATCTCTGAAGTGCCTCTCTCTCTGTTGCAGTCCTGCCATCTTAATTTTAATCATTACCTTGTCTTGCTGCGATGGTGTCCGACGTAAAGCTCCATGGAACTTCATGCTTCTTTTATTATTTGTAAGTTGTGGTATAAATTAATATTAGTATTTTAAATATTACACACAGTGAAATATTACTTTAGTCTCTCTGGAGTCCACAATAGGACCATTGATCTAAACATGGGGTTAAGTGTTTGACCCCCATAGTTGCTTATCTGCTCATTCATCTCTAATAGTTAGCATGTGTTTCTTTGGATGGTCCAATGTTGAGTGCATCACTGCGATGTATGTCTTACCCCGGGGCTTCCCAAAGTGGTGGGGTGTCAGGACACCAAGTGGGTCATAAGCTGAAATATTGGGATCTCTCCCCTCATTCTCACAGGTCTTCTGCTCCCCCATTGATTTTCTCACTCCCAATGCCCTCACACATTTTTCACTGAGGGGTAGCAATAATTTTCAAGTCTCAAAATGGGATCACCTTTGAGAAAAGTTTGGGAAGTACCATTCTACACTACTAAAAAATCCTTGAGAGCAGATAAAAGCAAAGTTGCAATCTTTTTAATAGTGGTTGCACAACTGTGGAAATTAATTACAAATAGTATAAATTCTGGGATGTATTATTGTTCAGTTTCTATGTCTCTCATCTTCCATTTTGTCTCATTTCATTATCTTACTAAAGAGCTGCTTGATGGCATGACTGTTTTCCTCTAATGGTCACACTGAGTTCCTAAAACTTGCAGTCCATGTCACAGATCTGTTCAACTTCTGACACAGGTTACCACTAAATTGCAAGATTCAGTGCCTGTAATATTGGCAAACATGATGTCCTTCAGATGGCATAAATAACATAAATTTTGATTTAAATCCTTCATAAAATAAATTTATGATATGAAACTCCTTTCACTTGCAGACAACTCTGGAAGGCTTGCTGTTGGGAGCTGTTTCAGTGTAAGTCTTTACAGGTATTTTGCTTAAATTACACCCTTTATGCAACATTAAACAAACATATGGATGCAATTTTAACTTGAATCATTTAATTCTTTTGTTTTTTAATCCTGCTTAGTTTTTATGGTGCTGATGCAGTAATGTGGGCTGTCGGTGCAACTACATTTGTGTCACTTGGACTAACACTATTTTCTCTGCAAACCAAGGTACCACTTACAATACTATACCCAACGTCTTCTAGTATTAAACAGCTCACTGCTGAAATCTAAATAGTTAAAATCTTTATTTTTTCAGTGGGACTTTACAGCAAGAAGTGGAATTTTATTCGTGGTGCTATTGGTTTTAATAGCATTTGGAATTCTATGTGCCATAATACAATCATTTGTAAGTTCTTTTTTAAACTTCTAATTACATTGTGAAGTTTAATTTAAAAAAATGTAAAACTATGTCTTCAATCATTTCTTGTAAAGGGCTAAATATGACAAATGTGCTGAATATGTTGAAGTTTCATATCAAACACCTATTTTTACTGTCTGAAAGGAACATATGTAAATACTAAAAACATTTCTCAATTGGTCGTGCTGAGGTAATATTATCCAGTTTAGTATAGTCATTTGAAAACAATCATATTCTAATAATCATGAACAAGTCATGTTCAAGTTATCCTATCTTACATTAGATTTTCACACATAGTTTCCCCCAATTTCCATTATTTTAAATTGTTTATTATTCCCATCTATTTTAAATTATTTGTCACTTTTTTGTTTCCATTCCACTCTTCCCACCATTTATTTCCTAGCCTCCTTCATACACATAACCTCACATTTTCTAGCAAGAGGGGAAGTGGAAGATATTTAAAGTAAAATGTTAAATTACAAAACTGATAATGGGGAATTGATAAATGTAGTATATTAAATTTTCAAAAGGCATTGATGAGGTCCCACACAGGAGGCAGCTTATCGAAATTAAAGTATATTGTATAGGAGTTAGTGTGCTGGCTGGCATGGATAAAGGACTAGCTAACAGACATAAAACAGAGAATATGGATAAATAGGTTATTTTCATTTTAGCAGACTGTGCCTAGTCTGGTACTGCAAGGATCAGTCATTGATAATGCTAATAATATATACATAAAGGATTTGGATGTGGGGACCAAATATAGCTTTTCCAATGTTGATGACACAAAGCTAAGCAGGATTGTATGTTGTGAAGATGTAAAATGTTTTCAGGAGGGTTTTGACAAAAATTAATGATTGGTCTAGAACATGACAGAATATAATGTGGGAAAATGTAAATTTGTGTGAAAAACAGGTGTGCTGGATATTTTTTTAAATGATAGGAGGGTGGAAAATGTAGATGTACAAAGGGACTTGTGTCTTTATGAATAAATCACTGAAAGTTGACATGTAGGTGCAGAAAGTGATTAGGAAAGCTCATGGAATGTTAGCCTTTAGTCTGAGAGAATTTGAGTACAGGAATAGTGAACTCTTGTTTCAAATTGCACAGGAACCTGGTTAGTCTTCACCAGAGTACTGTGTGCAGTTTTGATCTTCTTATCTCAGGGAAGACATTGTCGCCATAGAGGGAATGCAACAACAAAAATCAACAAATTTTACCAAGTGATGGCAGGAATGTTGCAATAAGAAAGATTGGATAAACTGGGGCCGTATTCTTCAGAGCTTTGAAGAATGAGAGACGATCTCATCGAAACTTACAAAATGCTTAAATGGATAGATATTGTAGATGCAGGTAAGATGCTGCCCCTGAATCAGGAGTCTACAACCGGGAGGTACAATTTAAAAATAAGGGGGACACTACTTAGGACAGATGAGTTTTTTTTAGTTGAAGGGTTGTGAATCTTTGGAATTCTCCACTCCAGAGAGCTATGGAAAGCCAGACTTTGAGTATATTTAAAGTTCAGGTTGATTATCGATGTGGCTAAAGGTTATGCAAATAGTGTGGACAGAAAGCACTGAAGAGTTGAGCAGCCATGATCAAATTAGGTGACAAGGCAGGGCAGCTTGATGGACAGAATGGACTGTTCCTGCATTCCTAACAATGTCAGTGTGTGTGTGTTTGGGGGAGGGGAGGGGAAGGTGCGGGTTCCAGAAATGGTTCAATAAAGTACTTATTCCATCTCATTTTTACAACTGTTTGAAGGAATCTAGACTGAATAAGATATGCTATGAAACAGTAGCTGAATTTATATGGTGATCATAACCTACATATGAATAGGAAACAGGGTAAATGATATGATGAACACCTCGCTCTCTGTTAGGTAATGGCAAAGCAAATGGATTTGTGTTTTGTATTGACCATTTGATGAAAGAATCCAATCAATATGTGGTTACTTATATAGGAGATATTTTGATTATTTGTGAAGTTGAGCAATTGCAATCCAATATAATTATATTTCAGATATTTTGAGTACAATGTTGCCTAGCCTATCATCAAAAATATGTTGGAGAGGATCCAAAGAAAATCAACAAAGAATTAGTTATCAAGTTGGCCTCCTGCAATTGAACCACCATGGAGAGCAGGTTATAAAGGAAGATGTTTAATCCAATTGAGATTTGAATATAGATTTAACCCAGCAATTTGATCAACACTATAAGCACAAAATTGAAACACAGAAGTTTAAAGTTTGTAATTTTGAATAATGAATAACAGCAACCAATTTGCTCTCTGATCGCAAAGTGATCACTAGCACATATTGGGAAATGAACACAGCTGTCAGTGATCCTAACAATGTTAATACATCACAACTTCCCAATGACCTCTACACACACACTTCCGGTGTGCTCCAGAGCTGCCTATTTCCAAATTGATTAATAGAATCCCGACAGGCCACTGTATGTGCAAAGTTGTAAAATTATCCCTTAGAAGAAACCTCTATGGCCCTATTATTGGATTTGTGCAGTAAACTGACCAAACTATACTGAGTAATGAACCATGATATTCAGAGAAAGCTGATCAATTTAAAAATTAAAATTATTCTTACAGTGGCTCCATATCGTTTATGCCTCCTTAGGAACATTGGTCTTCTCTATTGTAAGTATTTTTCGCATCTCGTCTCTTCAGATCACAATCCTACATATGTTCCGTAAGCTTTCCTAATAAATTGGTTAAATAACTGTTGCTTCCATCTATAACATGGAGTGAAATATTTCTGTAATGCTGTTGATCAAACATTGTTGCCAGGACATTTTACTTTGAATAGTGCTGCATTTACCTATTAACTATGATTATTTCTAGTTTAGATTAGATTACCTACAGTGTGGAAACGGTCCATTTGGCCCAACAGGTCCACACCGACCCTCCAAAGAGCAACCCACCCAGACCCATCCCCTACCCTATACTTACCCCTAAGTAATGCACCTAACACAATGAGCAATTTAGCACGGCCAATTCACCTGACCTGCACATCTTTGGATTGTGGGAAGAAACCGGAGCACCAGGAGGAAACCCACACAGACACAGGGAGAATGTGCAAATTCCATATAGACAGTGGCCTGAGATTGGGATTGAACCCAGGTCCCTGGCACTGTGAGGCAGCAGTGCTAACCACTGAGCCACCATACAGCCACAAAGCATTTAATGTTATGTTTCTTGAACCTTTGCTTAGTCTTTGGAATACGCTTATCTGCTCAGCAATATGCTCTGATAAATATTCCACTTGACCGCAATTGAGAGCTACGCTCTTGTCAAGTTCATCACATTCAACAACTTACATTTCTGTCGCACTTGCAGCAGAATTAAACATGCCATGGTATTTCACAGGGTTCCAGAAAAAACACCAACCCCATAGACAAGATGGTTACCTCAGAGTGTAATGGGCTTGATCAGATGGGCTCATGGACCCAGGAGTGGCAGATGGAGTTTAATTTGGATAAATATGAGGTGCTGCATTTTGGAAAGGCAAGTCAAGCCAGGACTTAGAGTTGCTGAACAAAAATACTTTGGAATGCAGGTTCATAGTTTCTTGAAAGTACAATTGCAGTTAGACAGGATAGTGAAGGAGGTGCTTGCCTTTATTGGTCAGTGCATTGAGTATAGGAGTTCGGACATTATAGTATGGCTGTACAGACCATTGGTTAGGTCACTTTTGGAATATTGCGTGCAATCCTGGTCTCCCTGCTATAGGATGTTGTGAAACTTGAAAGGGTTCAGAAAAGACTTACAAGGATATTGTGAAGGTTGGAGTGTTTGAGTTAGAGGCAGAGGCTGAATAGGCTGGGGCTATTTTCCCTAGAGAGTTGGAGGCTAAGGTGTGACCGTATAGAAGTTAATAAAATCATGGGGGGGTATAGATGGAATGAATAGCCAAGGTCTTTTCCCCAGCGTAGTGGAGTCTAAAATTAGAGTCTTAAAGTGGGAAAGGAAAGTTTGAAAAGGGACCTAAGGGGCAAAGTTTTCATGCAGAGGGTGGTGTGTATATGGAATGAACTGCCAAAAGAAGTGGCGGAGGCTGGTACAATTACAACATTTAAAAAGCATCTAGATGGAGTATGAATAGGAAGAGGTTAGAGGGATATGGGCTAAATGTTAGCAAATGGGATTAAATTAATTTAGGATATCTGGATGGCATGGACAAGGAAAGGTGTTTTCTTTGGCGGAATTTTTTCTACGGCTGTTGGAGTGGGAGGAGTGACAGTGAGGACCAGAGGCCCAACGGGAAGGTAAATTTAAAATATAAAAACTTACCTTGGCAGAGCGAACACTGAGTAGGAATGGACATGGGACTGCTGGGTAAGTGAGGCTTTTAAAGGAGCACCAGAGGGAGGGGTCACAATGAGGCGTAGAGGACTGCTGGGTATATAGAATGTAATGCCTTCCACCCGCCTTCCTCATCTAAACAGAAAAAAGGACCCTCGTATGTTGCTAAGGTAAGTAGTTTCAATTGATATTTCTTGTGTATCGTATAATTGATTAAAAGTTTAGTATTAGTTGGTTAGTTGAATAAGACCATAGGGAAGTTCTAGAAATTATTTAACTGATAAATTTTGTATAGATTAATTAAATAAGTAGAGATAGCTGGACAGGTGATGTGCTGTAACTGTATGATATGGGAGCTGGCTGATCCCATTGTGAACGGCAGTGACCACATCTGCAGCAAGTGTTAGTTGCTGGAAGAACTCCAGATCAGAGTTGATGATCTGGAATATGAGCTTCAAACATGACAGCACATCCGGGAGGGGGAGAGTTACCTGGACGCTTTGTTTCAGGAGGCAGTCATACCCGCTAGATTAAGTAATTCAAATTCAGTTAGTGATCAGGAACAACTGAATATGACTGTAAGTAAGGCAGGTAGGGGGATGCTGAGTTCAGAACTGGAGAGCCTCAGCCCTTGACCTTGTTCAACAGGTATGAGATTTGTGCCCTCTGTCTGGATGAGGAAAAGGGCTGTGGACAGATTGAGCCAGCTGACCACTACACCATGGTGCAGAAGGCCATTCAAGAGGGGGGAGCAAAAAGACAAGTAGTTGTTGGAGGGGATATTATAATTAGGGGGACAGATAGTATCCTATGCAAGCTGGATCGGAAGCCCTGCATGGTGTGTTGTCTGCCTGGAGGCAGGGTGCAGGACATCTCTGTCTGGCTTGAAAGGATATTGGAGCAGGAGGGAGAAGAACCAGTTGTGTGGTCCACATTGGCACTAACAACATAGGCACGGCTAGGAAGGAGGACCTGTTTGGGGAGTATCAAGCACTTGGGAGGAAATTGAAGTATAGGTCCTCAAGGGTCATAATTTCCGGATTACTGCCTGAGCCACGTGCTAATTGACATAGGGATAAGAAAATTAGGGAAGTAAACACATGGTTAAGAGATTGGTGTGGGAAAGAGGAATTCCATTTCATGGGACATTGGCATCAGTTTTGGAAGCGGGGCGGAAGGGGATCTGTACCGATGGGACAGTCTCCACCTGAACCGATCTGGAACCAGTGTTCTGATGAAAAGGATAAATAGGGTGGTCACTAGGACTTTAAACTTGTGAGTTGGGGGGAAGGGAAAGGGAAAGCAACAGGGAGTATGAAGTCAAGTAGAAAGATAAGCAGCCAGTTAGCATGTGTGCAGGGTTTAAGTTCAAGGCATTCTAGGAATGAAGCAAAAAAGAAGGATAACTGAGGGCATATTACTAGGGATGTTGGAAATCATGAGGATAAAAAAACTGGCATTAAAGCGCTTTACCTGAATGCTAATAGTTTTCGTTACAATGTAGATGAATTAACAGCGCAAATTATCATGAATAGTTATGATGTTGTAGGCATCACGGAGACATGATTGCAGGGGTTCAGGACTGGCAGTTAAACATCCAAGAATTTACAAACTTATTGAAAAGACAGGGAGGTGGGCAGAGGGAGCGGGGTTGACTTGTTTGTTAAGAATGAAATCAAATCTATGGCACTGAATGACATAGGGCCAGATGATGTGGAGTCTGTGTGGGTGGAGTTTAGAAACCACACAGGTGAAAAAACCATAATGGGAGTTATGTACAGACCTCCCAGCAGTGGTCAGGACCTGGGACGCAAGATGTACCAGGAAATAGATAGGGCATGTCAGAAAGACAACGTCACAGTGATCATGAGGGACTTCAATTTGCAAATGGACTGGGTGAATAATGTTGCCGGTGGATCCAAAGAAAGGGAATTCATGGAATGCTTACAGGATGGCTTTTTGGAACTGCTTGTGATGGAGCCCACAAGGGAGCAGGCTATTCTGGACTTAGTGCTATGTAATCAGCCAGACTTTATACTAAAGGAAGGGAACACTTAGGAGGTAGCAATCATAATATGGTTGAGTTCAGTCTGCAGTTTGAAAGAGAGAAGTCAAAACTGGAGATAATGGTGTTACAGTTAAATAAAGGTAATTTCAGGGACATGAGAGAAGAACTGACAAAAATCGACTGGAAGCAGAGCCTAGTGGGGAAGACAGGAGAGCAGCAATGGCAGGAGTTTCTGGGTGCAATTGAGGACACAGTACAGAGGTTCATCCCAAAGAAAGATTATCCGGGGTGGGGTGTGGGGATTGGACAGCCATGGCTGACAAAGGAAGTCAGAAAATGTATCAAAAAAAAAGAGAGAGGCTATAAAGTGGCCAAGAGCACTGGGAAATCAGAAGATTGGGAAGGCTACAAAAACAAACCGAGGATAACAAAAACAGAAATAAGGAAGGAGATGATCAAATATGAAGGTAAACTAGCCAGTAATATTAGAAATGATAGTAAAAGTTTCTTTCAATACATAAGAAACATATGAGAGGCAAAAGTAGAAATTGGGCTGCTCCAAATTCATGCAGGAAGGCTAGTGATGGGATATAAGGAAATAGCTGAAGAACGTAATAAGTACTTTGTGTCAGTCTTCACAATGGAAGACATGAGTAATATCCCAACAATTAAGGAGAGTCGGGGGCAGTTTTGATTATGGTAACCATTACAAAACAGCAAGTGCCAGAAAAGCTGAAAGTTCTAAAAATTGATAAATCTCCTGGCCCCAATGAGCTACATCCTAGAGTTCTGAGGGAGGTGGCTGAGGAAATAACGGAGGCATTGGTTGTGATCTTTCAAAAATCAATGGAGTCAAGGAAAGTCTCAAATGATTAGAAAATTGCTGTTGTAACCCCCTTGTTCAAGAAAGGATGGAAAATTATAGGCCAATTAGCCTAACTTCGGTTGTAGGTAAAATTCGAGAATCCGTCGTTAAGGATGAGATTTCTAAATTCTTGGAAGTGTAGAATCGGATTTTAAAAAGTCAGCATGGATTTAGTAAGGGGAAGTCATACCTGACAAACCTGTTAGAATTCTTTGAAGATGTAACAAGTAGGTTAGACCAGGGAAAACCAGTGGATGCTATCTATCTAGACTTCCAAAAGGCCTTTGATAAGGTGCCTCACAGGAGGCTGCTGAGTAAGGTGAGGGCCCATGGTGTTCGAGATGAGCTACTGGCATGGATCAAGGATTGCCTGTCTGACAGAAGGCAGAGAGTTGGGATAAAAGGTTCTTTTTCAGAATGGCAGCTAGTGACAAGTGGTGTCCCGCAGGGTTCAATGTTGGGGCTGCAGCTGTTCACTTAATATATTAATGAGCTAGATGAAGGGACTGGGGGCATTCTGGCGAAGTTCACCAATGGTACGAAGTTAGGCAGACAGGCAGGTAATTCTGAGCAGGTGGGAAGATTTAGACAGTTTAGGAGAGTGGTCCAGGAAATGGCTGATGAAATTCACCGTAAGTAAATGCGAGGTCTTGCACTTTGGAAAAAAGAACACAGGCATGGACTATTTTTTAAACGGTGAGAAAATTCATTATGCTAACGTACAAAGGAACTTGGGATTGCTAGTGCAAGGTTCTCTAAAGGTTGACTTGCAGGTTGAGTCCGTGGTTACGAAAGCAAATGTAATGTTGTCATTTATCTCAAGAGGATTGGAATATAAAAGCAGTGATGTGTTTCTGAGACTTCATAATGCTCTAGTTAGGCCCCATTTAGAATACTGTGTCCAATTTTGGACCCCACATCTCAGGAAGGACATACTGGCACTGGAGCATGTCCAGTGGAGATTCACATAGATGATCCCGGGAATGGTAGGCCTAACATATGATAAACGGCTGAGGATCCTAGGATTGTGTTCATTAGAATTTGAAGATTGTGGGGAGATCTAACAGAAACTTACAAGATAATGCATGGCTTAGAAAGGATGAATGCTGGGAATTTGTTTCCGTCAGGTGGGGAGACTAAGGCCCGTGGGCGCAGCCTTAGAATTAGAGGGGGTCAATGTAGAACGGAAAAGAGGAGACATTTCTTTAGCCAGAGAGTGGTGGACCTGTGGAATTCATTGCCACAGAACACAGTGGAGGCCGGGATGTAAAATGTCTTCAAGGCAGAGATTGATAAATTCTTGATCTCGCAAGGAATTAAGAGCTATGGAGAGAGTGCAGGTAAGTGGAGTTGAAATGCCCATCAGCCATATTGAATGGCAGAGTGGACTTGATGGGCCAAATGGCCTTACTTACACTCATATGTCTGATTGAATTATGGACAAGTTGGACCGAAGGGTCTGTTTCCATGCTGTACAGCTCGATGATTCCATGATATAGGGAGATATTAGGGCAAATTGAAAAGGTTTGGTGAAAAAGGCAGATCTTAAGTTAAATCCTAAAGTAGGGAAGTGAGGTAAGGAAGGAACTCTAAAACTTATGGAATTGGCAGACAAATAGTGGAGCAATTAGATCAGGAATGCTCAGGAAAATAGAATTGGAGAATCAAAGTTTCTTTGGAATATTATGGTCCTGGAGGAGATTAGAGATGGAGAGCAGAAAAGAGGCTATTGAAAACATCAATGAATACTTTAAAACTTAGCAAGGAGCCAGTGTATATTTATGAGAACACTACTTGAGAGTAAAGACACAGACAGCAGAGTTTTGGATAATTTCATGTTTAAGGAAGGGAGAATGTGGGAGAGCAGCCTGGAGGGCATGAGAATATTCAAGTTGAGAAGTAATGAAGGCATGCATGACAACTTCAGCAGCACATGAGCTGATGCAAGCGTGGAGGTGGGTGATGTTACAGAGATGCAACTTTAGTGATGGTGCAGCTATGCAGTTGAAAGCGAATCTCATAATATGATGTCATGCTTGTGAACAATTTGGTTCAACTTCAGACAGTTCTGAGGGAGAGGGATGGTGTCAATGATTAGGGAATAGAGTTTCTAGTGGGACCACTGACGACAGTTTTAACTTTCCAATAGTTAATAGATCATTTCTGCTCATCCAGTTATTGGATGTTGGACAAGCCAACTGACAATGGAGGGATTGAGAAAGGCAGTGGTGAAGTAGAGCTGGGATTTGTGAAATATATGTGGAGACTAATACTGTGTTTTGTGATGATATCATAAGAGCTAACATGTAGGGAGGAAATGAGAGAGAGGAACAGAGGCTTCTGGGAAACATCAGAAGTAGTGGCACAGAAGCATAAAATGAAGGCATTGCATCTGATTCTCTGGCTACAAGTTGGATAAGAATGGAACACATCAGCTGGACAACACTGGACAAAAAAAGAAAGAAGATAATGCTGTTAGCTTTGTTGAAGGCACAAATAGTGAGAAGGAAGAGGAAGGACAGTTTGCCTTTGTCACAGTTACACAGAACTTAGACTGCTTTGATTTGGTGGTTGGAAACCTGATTTGATTTATTCAAGCACAGAGGTCTGGGATAGATGAGCATCAATTTCCTTTTACTCAGGTTGGCCCTTTCCAGACTGGTGTCCATTGATACAAATCTTGTCTGCTTCATTGAGTGAATGGTAAAAATCCCACTTACTATTTGAAGAACAGCAAAGAATTCTTCCATTATCTTACCTAAACAATTAGAGCAAGGACAAATTGACTATTCAGCTCTATTGCTGTTGGTTGAATAAGGTTCATTTGGAATAGTCACCAATTTCATCGATGTAATAATTGCAGCACCAAAGATAATTCTTTTTATATAATTTTGCATGCATACTGTTTTTATCTTTGGGGAATAGTGGGGAAGTGGTGAAAGGAGTCATAGGCAGATCATGAATTCTCTTCTATGACCAACAAGTCATGGCCAGGACTTGAATGTGGAGCTTCTAGCTTAGAGGTAGGGAGCGTAAAGCCTCCATCCAAAAGTAATTGATAACGAGCTAAAAAATGTTATTTTGTTATTAAAACAAAATATGGTATGACTGAAATTTTGCAGGAGCATATTAGTCCCTAGCAATAGTGTCATAGCCAATTGATGGAATTCCTGCCAAGTTACATTTATCTCATCACATTTAACGTATTTCAATTATGAACATAAACATTTCTTTCTATTTCTCTTTTAGTACCTGGTGGTTGACACTCAATTAATGCTGGGAGGAAAGCACAGATACAGTCTGAGCCCTGAGGAGTACATATTTGCAGCTCTGAATCTCTACCTTGACATCATAAATCTCTTCCTTTTCATACTCCAAATTATTGGTCTGAGTCGTTAGGGAGTCCCAGCGCACCATGCAGTTGAGGATTCCCTCCAGCGTATTTCATTCACTTTCCACACCTCTGCCTTCGAACCCTACACCTCCAACCGCAACAAGGACAGAACCTCCCTGGTCCTAACATTCTAGCCAACAAACTCCACATACATCATCCTCTGCCATTTCCACCACCTACAAACAGACCCCACCACCAGAGATATATTTCCCTCCCTACCCCTAACCACCTTCTGTAAAGACCATTCCCTCCATGACTCCCTTGTCAGGTCCACGCCCTCCACTAACCCACCCTTCCCTCCCGGCACCTTCCCCTGCCACCGCAAGAATTGCAAAACCTGCACCATACCTTCCCCCTCACCTCCGTCCAAGGCCCCAAAGGAGCCTTCCGTATATATCAGAGTTTTACCTGCACTTCCACACATGTCATTTACTTTATCTGTTGCTCCCAATGCGGTCTCCATTTTATTGGGGAGACAGTACGCCTACTTGCAGAGTGTTTCAGAGAACATCTCTGGAACACCTGCACCAACCAATCCCACCACCCTGTGGCTGAACGCTTCAACTCACCGTACCAGGTAAAAACAATGACTGCAGATGCTGGAAACCAGATTCTGGATCAGTGGTGCTGGAAGAGCACAGCAATTCAGGCAGCATCCGAAAAGCTTCGAAATCGACGTTTCGGGCAAAAGCCCTTCATCAGGAATAAAGGCAGAGAGCCTGAAGCGTGGAGAGATAAGCTAGAGGAGGGTGGGGGTGGGGATAGAGTAGCATAGAGTACAATAGGTCAGTGGGGGAGGAGATGAAGGTGATAGGTCAGGGAGGAGAGGGTGGAGTGGATAGGTGGAAAAGGAGCTGGGCAGGTCCTGGGCCTTCTCCATCACCACTCCCTAACCACCCGATGCCTGGAGGAAGAATGCCTCATCGTCCGCCTTATGACCCTTCAATCACACGGCATCAAGGTAGATTTCACCAGTTTCCTCATTTCCCCTCCCCCCACCTTAATCCAGTTCCAACCTTCCAACTCGGCATTGCCCTCATGACCGGTCCTACCTGTCCATCTTCCTTCCGCTCCACCCTCCCCTTTGACCTATCACCATTACCCCCACTTTCATCCACCTATCACACTCTCAGCTACCTTCCCCCAGCCCCCCTTCCATTTATCTCTCAGCCCCAGAGGCTCACAACCTCGTTCCTGGTGAAAGGCTTTTGCCCGAAACATCGATTCTCTGCTCCTTGGATGCTGCCTGATCTGCTGTGCTTTTCCAGCAACACACTCTCGAGTTTAAGAAAATACCTTAAGCATATATCACACCAATCGTGCATTCAGCTAATGCGTATGATTATTTATAACTGATGCTTTTTTAATGCAAGCCTTCTTTTCAGAAAGCAATTATCTGTTCGTTTAGATGATGAGGGAAAAGCACAACTATTTAAACATCCAATAGTTGTAGTTCTGGTTTTACTGCACCAGGTCACATGATTTTAAATGCCACACTATAAAATCTAAACTATATCCATAACTTATCGCAACATAAAACCACCATTAAAATTCCCTAAATAAGATAAAGCTTTACAAACAAAACAACTGGTGGATACCCAAATTAAAATGTATCATTTTATCAAAGCTTCCTTTGTCTTAATATTCCAAGAACTGGATTAAGGTGGGGGGAGGGGAAATGAGGAAACTGGTGAAATCTACATTGATTGAAGGGTCCCAAGGCGGACGATGTGGCATTCTTCCTCCAGGTATCGGGTGGTTAGGGAGTGGAATATTCCAAAACGTGTTTATTCCAAACCTTCTGCACCTAGTTGTGATTTGGATTAGTAGAAATTGTACAATTGAAAATTAGAAGTACTGAATATAATGATTTATAAACAGTGAAACTGAAGTGAGCCAGAAAAGTACTTCAGTTCATATGTCTTTAAGTCTGGAAATATTTACCAATAACCAATTATGAAAACATCCACATAAGGAAATATAAAATAATAAAGAGAAGGTTGGAGAGTTGTGTTACCATAAATAAAAGATCACAGAGTTCAAAAAGGTTGATTACTTTGAAAGGACGAATGCAGTTCAAAATGTCAAATTATACATGTTGGCATCTATAGGTTCAACAACAACAACATGGAAAAGACATACACAAAAGAAAATGCAAAGTAACATGTTTTTCATGATCAAGAAGGTAGCAAATGTAGGAACTTATAAACATACCATAACCAGCTGGGAATTTTCACAACCTCGAACCATCCTATAATCTTAAATCACATGTTCCTGGCCAAGATAAAGAAAGTTGACCACTGCTATACTTACGAGCATGACCTCCCCAGAATCGAAAGGATCCAAACGTTAATAAATATTGATAGTTACATAGATTTACTTAGAATAAGAGACAGCTGTCCATCAGGGAAAATAAGTTATCAAAACCAAGTCTGGATCATGAAATGGGAGGAACATAATTAAGAGACAAGTCCTATACGTAAAAAATTATTTTTGTAACCCAAGACAAACTACACATATTGAAGAACAAACTGAAAAAAAGTCTAATTCAACTGGTTTGCTTAGATCTTAAAAATGTGTTGCTGGAAATCCTGAAGAAGGGCTTATGCCCGAAACGTCGATTCTCCTGCTCCTTTGATGCTGCCTGACCTGCTGCGCTTTTCCAGCAACACATTTTTAAGCTCTGATCTCCAGTATCTGCAGTCCTCACTTTCTCCTGGTTTGCTTAGATGTCAGATTCACTTAACTGGCTTAGGCATCACTTTAATATTTGATGGCTATCCTACTTAAGATAATCTTACTGTAGCAATTGAAATGTAACTGTTCTATACTAGAAATGAAATTGCACCGCCACTCTTTTTTTCAGAATGTATTAACTATTGTGTTGCATTACCATGAGTTTGAGTTGCAAGTTTAGTTCTTTAATAAACTTTTATGTACATTTTAGAATTCATGTCGTCTCACATAGCTTACAGCATTGTTGAGTTGAGAATCTTACTTTATGGTCCCTGTGAAAGAAACATTGCTCAGGATTGAGAATTTTGACATGGACACTGATGACAAATTTATCACCTGGAGACTATCTGGAGGACAGTGATAATGATGACTATCTCATTTCCTTTGAGGTGGAATCAGTCAGTCCTTTAGACTTATTTGTCTTTGCAATCTGTCTTTCTGTACTTGAAGTTAACAGGGATCATCTGAGACGTACACCTGATCTGGAATTATTCCAAACATAACCTATTATAATAGACATAATCTCTAAAGTATAAACAGAAAGTTCTGGTGAAACGCAGCAGGTCTGGCTGCATTTGTGGAGACAGAATCTGAGGGGCTGAATTTTCCCAAGATTTGGCTGAATGTCAATTTCAAAGAGCTCCATGGAGGGTTTCTCTCCATTAGCCCGAGCAAGTACTCTCACACAACTTTATACTGTCTCCATATTCAGTACATATCCCACTTCCACACTACTGCTCTCATAGAAACTTGTGTTGAGTTGTGCCTGGGACAGGGCTGTGTCCATGGTCTGGAGGAACATGCAGCAGTACCACAAGAATATAGTGCCCTTCTCCACAAGGGTAAGTGCCACCATCTTCTCTCTCTGACCTCACTCTCACTCCAACTTTACTGATACACCCACCTCCCATTAAGATCAACCACTCTCACTAACTACAGCATCTTCACTCGATGGTTCTCACCAATCCCATCTCCCTGAACTATGAACCCTTCCTGCCTGCTCAGTTTTTTACTCTTACTCAGGATACCAAGGTTTGTGCGAAGATTTGTAGCTCGGGTGCTCATTGTTGTGGTTCTGTTTGCCGAGCTGGGAATTTGTGTTGCAGACATTTCGTCCCCTGTCTAGGTGACATCCTCTGTGCTTGGGAGCCTCCTGTGAAGCGCTTCTGTGTTGTTTCCTCAGGCATTTATGGTGGTTTGTCTCTGCCACTTCTGGTTGTCAGTTCCAGCTGTCTGCTGCAGTGGCCGGTATATTGGGTCCAGGTCGATGTGTTTGTTGATAGAATCTGTGGATGAGTGCCATGCCTCTAGGAATTCCCTCGCTGTTCTCTGTTAGTGTTGTCTCAGTTGAACTCATGTTGCTTGTCATCTGCGTGTGTGGCTACTAAGGATAGATGGTCATGTCGTTTCGTGGTTAGTTGGTGTCCATGGATACGGATCGTTAGCTGTCTTCCTGTTTGTCCTCTGTAGTGTTTTGTGCAGTCCTTGCATGGGATTTTGTACACTGCATTGGTTTTGCTCATGCTGGGTGTCGGGTCCTTTGTCCTGGTGAGTTGTTGTCTGAGAGTGGCTGTTGGTTTGTGTGCTGTTATGAGTCCTAGTGGTCTTGGTAGTCTGGCTGTCAGTTCAGAAATGTTCTTGATGTATGGTAATGTGGCTAGTCCTTTGGGTTGTGGTATGTCCTCATTCCGTTGTCTTTCCTTTAGGCATCTGTTGATGAAATTGCGGGGGTATCCGTTTTTGGCGAATACTTTGTATAGGTGTTCTTCTTCCTCTTTTTGCAGTTCTGGTATTCTGCAGTTCAGGATACCTCACTACCTTTCTTGACTGTACAAATCATCCCAATGGATGATAGTCCCCTTTTTCCTTCAAACATAGTTATTTAGTTGAGGCACAGGCAATGTGATAGCCACAAATTCTGCTGGCACATATTGTAGATGTGACATTGACATGCAACTGTACCTTACAGTAACATGTCTATTCCACTCACACCGCTCCCTCCCCCCCCCATACAGTTCATTGCTGGCTTGCAACAGTTAAGAAGCAAATAGTTGAGTATTTAAAATGCCAAAGCATTGCAGGCTATGGATCAGATGCAGATAAATTGGATTAGTGCAGTTTGGCGTTTGTTGGTTGACATAGAGATGGTGGACCGAATAGTCTGTTTTTTTTGGCTGTATGACTTTATGAGAAGCTGCCTAGCTTTCTGGCTCTGTTAAAAGACAATCACATTCTGTCATTATCGCTATGCTTTCCCAGGCTTCATACCAGTGTCCATTTTGTTCAGAGGCAGGGAAAGTCACGCCAATATTTCAAGATCTCAACTTCCACGAATAAAATTTGTGAAATCCTATTCTTTAGAAAAACTGAACTATTGCCATATGTTGTTGCTCATGAAGAAAGTAGTATAATTCTTTGCTTGAACAAACAATGCAAGTCACTAGTCTGATATGGCTGTCCTCCATAGATTGGTAATGTCCACTTCACAGACTGGTATGACCAGGAGGCATAACAATTCATTGCAGTGGTGTTCTTGTTTGCCATCAGCAATGCCCTGCATGGCATGAAATTTGGCTACAATGAGAGAATGGCATAACTCAATTACCACTTTTGTAATCTATCTTGTAAAGCTGCTCAGACATACCAGATTAGTTACATCTCCACCTGCTTACATTCTTTGGAAGGGTAGCATCAGCAAACACAACCCTAGGGTGCTACCTTACCAAATTAGCATTCTCAGTTGCTCCTCCTCTTCATCCTCCAGAAAACATGAATATCAATCATATAATATATGAATGTAGCATAACATATGAATGTAGCGTACACGATAACAATCCATGGTACAAAAATTTTCTGCCAACTGATTTAAAAGAAATCAGTGACCAAAAACATGTACAAAATAATATTCAGGAATAATCCCGTTTTCCTAATGACCCTTTAAATCATTCAACAGCTCCTTAAAGATGCAGCAGTTCTGCCTTTTCAGTGAATTGGTGACTCATCTGGTGTGAACACTAAGAATTGGGATGGATGTGACATTTCTCCTTTGATTACACATCGAACTGAAGCACTGAGCTGTCTCTGCGAGGCCCAAGTTCCTTAGAATTAACAGTGGGTTAATCAAGAAGAAATGTGGCAAGAATTCATTCTTGGCACATATAGACATAATTGATTAGAAAATTCCCAAGTAAGTGTTTTGTTCCCTGGCTCAGTCATTATTCAGCTTGGTGAACAAAATTTTCACCTTAAACCATTTATGATCTTATATTGTGAAGAAGTCATGCTATGATCACACTTTGCTGGCATTGGTGGTGATGTTGCACCTTTGCTGGTGGCAAGGTATAATCACAGTTTATAAACAATTTTCATGATCAAGGCCACCATAGGAATTTTACCCCGGAAAAGCAGATAGGAAGCGTTTTTTTGTTAATTCTTTCCTGGAATATGAGCCGATCTGTAAGGCCAGCATTTGTTGTTCACCCCTGTAGTGATTGTAACAAAGTCAACCAGAAAATGAGTATTAATCTGGTCCAATCAGACAGCCCTGGCCGACAGGTAAGATCAAGAGTGTCAGAGATCCTGTTCACTCTGAGAGCTAGCTCTGAGGGAACTGGATCAGTGTCAAGGACTCTCTATGTGCTAAGAAAGAGTAATTTGATGTCAGGATACAAGCCTCTATGCAGTTATTTCAGTGGTGATAAGAGAAATGTATACTCCTTAAGAAATTTGCTTGCAGCAGTCATCTTTGAGTTGGGGTAAGCATTTTTGGCATCATGCTGTTAACTGAAAATCTTGACTTGTTCAATCCTGTCATTGAAAACTGGGGCCAGTATGCAGAAAGAATACATGATTTTTTTCCAAATAAATGATACTGGGGCAATGGAGGTGACAGGTGATTAGGTCAGATGCTAGAAATCCTCCAATGAGCAATTCATCTCTTGATGACAGTGTGAAACAGACTGATATATTATAAGAGGTTGATGTTAGGAAGGAGGATGTGCTGAAAATTTTGAAAAATTTGAGGACAGATAAATCCCCTGGGCCAGACGGGATATACCCTAGGTAACTACAGGAAGTGAAGGAAGAGATTGCTGTGAAGGATGATCTTTCCATCTTCACTGTCCACTGGAGTGGTGCCAGATGATTGGAGGATGGCAAATATTATTCCCTTGTTCAAGAAAGAGAATAGGGATAATCCTGGGAATTACAGACCAATCAGTCTTATGTCTGTGGTGGGCAAAATATTGGAGAGGTTTCGGAGAGACAGGATTTATGATTACTTGAAAAACCATAGCTTGATTAGAAATAGTTAGCATGGCTTTGAGAGGGGCAGGTCATGCCTTACAAACCTTATTGAATTCTTTAAGGATGTTACAAAACACATTGATTAAAGTAGTGCAGTGGATGAGGTGTACGTGGATTTTAGCAAGGTATTTAATAAGGTTCCCCATGGTAGACTCATTCAGAAAGTAAGGAGGCATGGGACACAGGAAAGTCTGGCTGTCTGGTTACAGAATTGGCTGGCCCATAGAAGACAGAGAGTGGTGGTACTGGAAAGCATTCAGCCTGGAGCTTGGTGACCAGTGGTTTTCTGCAGGGATCGGTTCTGGGATATCTGCTGTTTGTGATTTTTATAAATTATTTGGATGAGAAAGTGAAAGGATGTGTTAGTATGTTTGCCGATGACACAAAGATTGATGGAGTTGTGCATAGTGTGTAGGGCTGTTGTAGGTTGCAAAGGGACATTGACAATCTGACACTGGTACAGCTGAGAACAGACGCGAGTAAAATAGTCAGGGCAGGCAGGGACAAGGTAGGACTAATAAACTGCATTTATTTCAATGCAAGGGGCCTAACAGGAAAGGCAGATGAACTCAGGGATTGGTTAGGAGCATGGGACTTGGATATCAGAGCAATTACAAGAAAGATGGCTCAGGGATGGGCAGGATGGGCAGTTTAATGTTCCAGGATACAAATGCTACAGGAAGGATAGAAAGGGAGGCAAGAGGGGAGGGGGAGTGGCATTTTTGATAAGGGATACATTACAGCTGTGCTGAGGGAGGATATTCCTGGAATTACATCCATGGAAGTTATTTGGGTGGAACTGAGACAATTTTCTGATTCAGTATATGGATGTATCTACTAGAGAAGGTGCAAAACTTGACCTACTCTTGGGAAATAAGGCAGGGCAGGTGATTAGGGTGTTAGTGGGGGAGCACTTTGGGGCCAGCGACCATTATTCTGTTAGATTTAAAATAGTGATGGAAAAGGATAGACCAGATCTAAAAGCTGAAGTTCTAAATTGGAGAAAGGCCAATTTTGACGGTATTAGGCAAGACCTTTCGAAAGCTGATTGGGGGCAGATGTTCACAGGTAAAGGGAACGGCTGGAAAATGAGAAGCCTTCAGAAATGAGATAATGAGAATCCAGAGAAAGTATATTCCTGTCAGGGTGAAAGGAAAGGCTGGTAAGTACAGGGAATTCTGGATGACTCAAGAAATTGAGTGTTTGGTTAAGAAAAAGAATGAAGCACATGTAAGGTATAAATTGAGTGAATCCTTAGAAGCATATAAAGGAAGTAGGAGTATTAGGGAAATAGATGGTGACATCTTGCAAAATGTCCAGATTACAGAGGAGGAAGTGGTGGATGCCTTGAAATGGGTAAAGGTGGATAAATCCCCAGGACCTGGTCAGGTGTACCCAAGAACTCTGTGGGAAGCTAGAGAAGTGATTGCTGGGCCTCTTGCTGAGGTATTTGTATCATCGATAGTCACAGGTGAGGTGCTGGAAGACTGGAGGTTGGCAAACATGGTGCCACTGTTTAAGAAGGGTGGGAAGGACAAGCCAGGGAACTATAGAACAGTGAGCCTGACATCGGTGGTGGGCAAGTTGTTGGAGGGAATCCTGAGGGATCAGATGTACATGTATTTGGAAAGACAAAGACTGATTAGGGATAGTCAACATGGCCTTATGCATGGGAAATTATGTCTCACAAACTTGATCAAGTTTTTTGAAGAAGTAACAAAGAGGATTGATGAGGGCAGAGCAGTAGATGTGATCTCTATGGACTTCAGTAAGGCTTTCGATAAGGTTCCCCATGGGAGACTGATTAGCAAGGTTAGATCTCATGGAATACAGGGGGAACTAGCCATTTGGATACAGAACTGGCTCAAAGAAATAAGACAGAGGGTGGTGGTAGAGGGTTGTTTTTCAGACTGGAGGCCTATGACCAGTGGAATGCACAAGTATCGGTGCTGGGTCCTCTATGTTTTTCATTTACATAAATGATTTGGATGTGAGCATAAGAGGTACAGTTAGTAAGTTTGGAGGTGTAGTGGACAGCGAAGAGGGTTACCTCAAATTACAACAGGATCGTGACCAGATGGGCTAATGGGCTGAGAAGTGGCAGATGGAGTTTAATTCAGATAAATGGAAGATGCAGCATTTTGGGAAAGCAAATCTTAGCAGGACTTATACACCTAATGTGTATAAATGAAGTGAAACTATTACTGTACTCTAACAGATGAAAGGCTTAACAGACAATTAATTTTTCAATGTATAATTACAGTTACATCACACTGTAAATTTTTGCTATAAATTCTGTGTTACGATTGAGGCCTCCACGATCACCTGATGAAGGAGCGTCGTTCCGAAAGCTAGTGTGCTTCCAATTAAACCTGTTGGACTATAACCTGGTGTTGTGTGATTTTTAACTTTGTACACCCCAGTCCAACACCTGCATCTCCAAATCATAGTTAATGATGAGTCAGCCAGTGTCACCTACATCTAACACGCGAATTAAAAAAAGAAAGCACAGTGCTGTTTAGAAAGGAAATTCAGAATTATCACCCACAGATAGTGAAATACTATAAAGTTATAGGGGAACTTGGAGGGGAACCTGCAAGTAGTGGCATTACCAAGCATCTACTGTCCTTGCCATTTTAGATGGTTAAGGTTGTAACTTTAAAAAATGTCTTGAAGGAGCATTGGAGAGTTGCTGTAGTGCACCTTGCATATGGTACATTTTGTTGTCAATATGCAAAGAGAGTCCATGTTGAATGTGGTAGATGAGTTGCTGATCATCTGAATTGCTTTGTTCTGGATAATATCTTCCATGTTATTTGAGTTGCACTCATTCAGGCAATTGGTAAGTGTTTTGTCACACTTCTGACTTGTGACTAACAGGCAGACGTCAGATTTTTAATGTACTATAGACATTTTTAAAACAAAACTATTGATTTTAAGACTTCCAATAAAAGCCTTTAAAAATATAATCACGCATTAAGATAAACTACTGAATCCTAATTCAAAACAATATTTCAAATGATCTTCCATATAATTATTTTTGTCATTATCTCATAAATATAACCAATAGTAAACTGATCCTCAGTTCTTCTTGGATTGTTAAGTCTCTATTGAAGGCTTAAATTGAAAAGGCTTTTGCAAGGATAAAATGGAAGACCATACATCATTTGTGAGATTGTAGGAATGGATTCATCTGGGAGATTAACTTGTCAGTCAGACAGAATTCCAGGTGAGAATGCATATGGTTAAAATGTTTGCTCCTCTGCTTCCAGTATATAATTGCATACCCTGATGCAAAAAATTTCATGTCCATTAAAACTAACAGATATAAAATCATGAGTTGGAGCTCGTGCAATTTCACGATGCATGCTCTCAGTCGAATGGAATTTTTACTCAATTGTGCCACTATGGCTGATTTTACTCGGTGAAGTTTTCATTTACTTTCATAACAGCCACAGGAAGCAATTTTATCTATCAATGCTAAAGCTGTCAGATATCTCATTCAGTAGTACAATGTAAGAATAGGGAAAAAAAACTAGATTTTAGTGACAGACTAGATGCTAATTTATGTCTTGTATATTATTTTATCTTGGTTTAATTGACAGTTCAGATTTAGCCTCCAAACAATCGTCAACATTTTTATTGATTTGTGTTGAAAATTTAAAAATCAAAACATTGTTCATCTAACCACATTTGTTTGTGGTTATCAGCTAACACACCTGTACTATGTACTGATCCCAAACTAAAACAGACATTCCTTTTAGATTTCTTAGTCCACAATATATATATACCATTGAAGAATGAGTCATTATTTGTAGACAGAAAGGTTAATGACATGCCATCATTGTTTATCTGTTACTGCTACAGGCACTTCATGTGAGACCAGGTGCAAGATTACATTTAGAAATCCAAACATTCTTGCTGGTGTTGTGTTTCCGCTATTAGCTTTACCAAAATGTCATTAACCTTGTCTGCCTTACCATTGAAGTGGCTTAGGCAGTAAGACATCTTAGTTTTTTAAAAAATTAACCTGTTTTTCTAATCAACCCCTGCGCAGAGATGTTATTACACACACCTAGAGTAGGTGGACTTGTACCTGGGTGTCCTGGTCCAGGGGTATGGACATTACCATTGCAGCACGAGGCCCCACCACCGCGCAAACCATCTCTTATATGGTATATTGAAATCATAGAAAGTTAAGCCTTGTCTATTTCAGTTTAACTACCATTTTAACAAGGTGGTAAGCATTATTTTACCAGTCAACTTCTGTAGCACTGAAAATTAACCATTGCTTCAGTAGAATCACAATCCTTCTCAGTTTTACCTTGTTGGAGATTTATATTTCCCCCTGTCTAGGTGACATCCTCAGTGCTTGGGAGCCTCCTGTGAAGCGCTTCTGAGATCTTTCCTCCACCATTTTTAGTGGTTTGAATCTGCTGCTTCTGGTTGTCAGTTCCAGCTGTCAGTTGCAGTGGTCGGTATATTGGGTCCAGGTCGATGTGCTTATTGATTGAATCTGTGGATGAGTGCCATGCCTCTAGGAATTCCCTTACTGTTCTCTGTTTGGCTTGTCCTATAATAGTAGTGTTGTCCTAGTCGAATTCATGTTGCTTGTCATCTGCATGTGTGGCTACTAAGGATAGCTGGTCGTGTCGTTTCGTGGCTAGTTGGTGTTCATGGATGCGGACCGTTAGCTGTCTTCCTGTTTGTCCTATGTAGTGTTTTGTGCAGTCCTTGCATGGGATTTTGTACACTACATTTTTTTTGCTCATGCTGGGTATCAGATGACAAGCAACATGAATTCGACTGGGACAACACTA
>NC_057714.1:67905406-67919322 GCF_004010195.1 Chiloscyllium plagiosum
CGACCTGGACCCAATATACCGGCCACTGCAGCGGACAGCTGGAACTGACAACTGGAAGCAGCAGAGACAAACCACTATAAATGCCAGAGGAAAGATCACAGAAGCGCTTCACAGGAGGCTCCCAAGCACTGAGGATGTCACCTAGACAGGGGACGAAACGTCTGTAACACAAATTCCCAGCTCGGCGAACAGAACCACAACAACGAGCACCTGAGCTACAAATCTTCTCACAAACTTTGAATTTACATTTCCCTTCTGTCCCTTTATCAATCCAATTTTCCTTTCACTCGTTAATTCACTTTCTGCACTTGATTTAGCATAAACGTTCCCTCATTCCTACTTGCATTTTCATGTACATACTTAAATGGTTAATTTCACAATCCTTCCAATTGGCTGATGAGATATATTGTTGATTGCTTACTCAGCTCCTGGATGACAGGTTTCCCTTCATTGTATCGTTATCAACTTGCAGTTTCAGCAAATTGCCCCACAAGTCGATTTCAAAACTGAATTTGAAATAGCAGGTCTCATCTATAGTTTATGCCTTTGATACCCTAGTACAATAAATTATGGCCCATTGAAAACATTGAGTCACTAGGAATCACTCAAAGTGAGATCATTTTCCTGATAATTCTACCCACTCACAGAGGTAATGCTATTTTTAAACTCAGAAAGTAGGTCTGGCTCACTGATGCTGTGAGGAAGGCATTTTATCAATGACAGTTCCCATGGTGACTGAAGCTTCTTTTAGTTTATCTGCATTGAGATTATTACTGTTAACATTAAAAGAATATAATTCAAGAAGATAATGGAACATTTTTGGTGGCATAACCTAGTGGACGATTTTAGAGTTCTGAACTTCTACTACTGTTCTTGGGGAGAGATTTTACTCACATTTGACTAATGAAAGATTTGATTCTAATTTTTTGACGTTGCCTCTTGGATTAGCATGGTGACTCAGTGGTTAGCACTACTGCCTCTCAGTGTCAGGAACCTAGGTTCAATTCCAACCTGGGTGACTGTGCAAATTTCACACATTCTCCCCATGTCACTTTAGGTTTTTGCATGGTGCTCCAGTCTTCTCCCATGGTCGATGTATATACAGGTTAGGTGGATTGGCCATGTGAAATTGCCCATAGTGTAGGCTAGCCGGATTAGCCACGGGAAATGCAGGGTTACAGGGATAGGGTAGGGAGATGGGTCTGGGTAGCATGCTCTTTGGAGAGTTGGCTTGCACTCATTGGGCCAAATGGCCTACTTCCATACTGGAGGGATTCTATGCATCTTGGACTCAAACCGAACCAGTGGAAATAGTTCATTTTAAGATATCTTATCTGTTCTTCTTAACCTTCCAAATTTCAGGAAACACAACCAGTTTTATAATTTCTTATCATAACTTAACTCTTGTATCATCATTCTGGTAAGTCTACCCTGCTTTCCATCCCTAAGGTGTGATACAGAGAATTCCTTATAGTGAAAAAGATGGACATAACTCGAGCTTTGTAGAATTCAAGCTACCTATAGTTATAATCGCCTGCATTCCAATAGCCATTTTGAATATTTTTTGTATCCGTTCATGATATTTTAAAGATCTATGGCTGTTAATCCCCAATTTTCTTTGGATATCAATTTGGGACCTTTCACAGTCACACTATCTTCTAGATATATTCGGAAAAGTCCTTAGGAAAATCTTTTGAGTCCGCCCGTTCCCAGTAACCCTGGTATCGGTGCTCTTTTAACTTGAAATAGCCCCCTCGCTCAGAAACTTGTCCGATGCTCTTTCAAAGAGTCAAAGTGAATCAATAATCACCAGATGCTTTGGTAATCTGCTCCTATAGGCATTGTATCTGAAAAATAGCTGCCAACGTGTAATCTAGCTATTTGACACACAAATCCAACTTAACCAAATCTGTTCTTTGCATATTTTTAAAACATTAATCTTGTCGCCACGAAGACTAGATTTTTTCCAAAACGAGATTTCCTTGAATTTATTCTGACAACCAAAACTCTCAAAATTAGTTAAGCTATTGACTGTCCATGACGATCTTCTCTCGCCCTCAAAATCAGTTAAAACAAAGTACTGCAATGCTGAAATTTTGAAATAAGAACAGAATTGTTTACAATCGACCAGGTCCAAAATTAGACAATGCTTCAATGATGGCTCTGCCTAAACTCTGAACAGTCCATTTATGATAGTCTTAATTTCATATCACAATATATTGCCAATACCACATAAAATACTGTTTACTTTTTTTTCCACTTGATACAACTCTATGGTCAACTCCCATCATTGCATTTAACCTGACTGAGAATTAAGTTTAACAATTTCAGATCATAACCACTATCCCCATTACTCAGCCAGCAACTTTTATTGACGGCTCTCTTATTCTGATTTACACTTCCTCTAGATCCATGTTTTGTTTCTTTACTTGTCCCAAACCCATCCTCTTTTTGCCTCACACCACCACCCCTTCTGTTAATCTCTCTTGCACTGCAATTATCACAGACCTTTTTGTTTTTTCTTCCCCTTTCCTGAATTCGTTACACCTTTAACTTCTTCCAGTTCTGACAATAGGTCAAGCAATCTTAAATGTTATTTCTGCTTCTCTCATAACAGATACTGTCTGATTTCAGTATTTTCTGTTGCATTTCTAACATATAGCTTCTACAGTATTTTCTTTTCCCAATTTTATGTATCCATTTCTATCAGAGAATCACCTGCAATGGTTTTGCTTCCTCTTCCTTCACCATTACCACGCATAAACCTAATCTTGGCCCCTCCTGTTTTTCATCTACATTCTGCTCCTCAGTTACAGTGAACTGAGTGAACTCTCACCACCTTATGCCTCTTACCAACCAACTGAAGCATTCAGAGAAAGACGATTTAAGCAAAATACTGGCCAGCAGCAGGAGTCATAATAATCATATCAACAGAAGAACCTGGGATAAAAGACTACTGAACTGATTTCCAGTTTTATTCCTCACTGCCTATAATCTATTTAACCCTATCTATGTCTATGTGCTTAAGGTAGTGGAGGGGGTATTTATTAGGGGATTAGAATTTTAATTAGCAAAATTATATGCTGATGTTTGATAACTGTTTATCTGTAGTTCAAGTCTAACTACTCGCAATGAACTGATTATTTTCAGTACAGAAACCTACTCCATACTTTCTTTTCGAACTAGATCTGAAAATCAGATAAATTGGGGAAACTTCCATACTGTATAAAATCTTTAACTTTTGTGATGATTTCAAGAATAGTGGGGCTCAATTTCCTGTGCTCTACCCAGTAAAAATTGTACAGAGGGTGCAAGACCTGCCAGCCACTGCTCAGCTGAACACAGACAGTGAGGAATTGTCAGCCTTTTCAGAGACATTGCACACAAGTAGGATGAGAATGAACCAGTCTGTCTCTAGCTCAAGTTCTATGACGTCTCAGGTCTTTGTACTGACATACATAGCCATTGAAAGTGTAGCTCCTTGCCTGGAGTATTAAATGCAGAATGCACTCAAGAGCATGTTTGCCCCTGACTGATGATGGGCCTGTTTATTTGCTCAGCTTAACCAACACTGTGGTAAACGTCACTTCATCTTTCAGACCTCAAGTGCAACAAAGTGTATGCCAGCTCTTGGTTAGCAAGGAATTCTTGGTGGACCACAAGATGGAAGTGGGGTCTCCACTCAAAGCACTTCTATCTCTGAATCCCCGGTCTCCATCCCACTCATTCAGAAACCCACATGTTAAACACACTTAAATAGTACATTTGTATTTTAATGAATTGCTGCTGCTTTGGCAACTCAGTGGAGAAGAATTGGACATGGCTGTGAAAATAGTCAGAGCAGTCATCATTTACTCTAATTTCAGATTTTTTATACCCTTACCAAGGCAAAGCACACAGTGCATTTTTTTTCAGCTTCCCCAGAGTGAATAGCTATAATCATGTCCAATGTCATTAGGTTTTAAAAACTTCTGGAATTAAACCCCAATTTTGGTTTCATCAATTGTCAACTTCACCTCTTCCTCCTCTTAATTTTATTTAATTTTGCCAAGTCAGTATAGCCTTTAAAAATAGATGCCATACAAATAAATGTGCATACATCAAAAGTACACAGGAACAATACAAAATTACCTTTCATTAAACCAATAATTCTCTTGCCCCATTCACAGCATACACAGAAAACATTAAGTTTTATAAAAATATAATCTTAAACTTAACAAAATCTCACACCTGAAAAACTACAATGTCCTATTTGGAATTTATGTCAAGTCTGATCATGAAAACAGAAAACACAGAAAATAATATACTTAGAATTTCTCTAAGTCTTCTCCAATTATAGTAATTTCTAACTAGTTAAAAGTACATGCAAACATTAATATGTAATGTGTTTTATTTTTAATGTACAAAATTAGATTCCTATTTCCACCATCCACAAATTTGTTTATTGCAAAATTGATAATTCAGGAACTTGAATCTAAATGTGGCACAATGAGCAGTTCCATACAAAATACTGCGTAACATACAAATACTGTACTTAAATTGATAAAGGTAACCAAAGCTTTGCAAAATTTACAGACACGTCAAAAATAGATCTTGCCATATTAATTTTCAAGTATGTCAAGACTTTAAACTGAATTGTTGGAGTTCATAAACCTCACGCTAATATAGTTTTGAATGTTTAAAATTGCATGAACACTGAAAACATGTTAAAACAGTGAGCCTTTTAATAAGGCCAAGATTCAGCTATATTACACAAATACAAACTTATTTTAAGAAAGCTTTAACGCCTTGGCTATAAACTGTTTCCTATTGATTCCTTCACCGTTATTGCAGGGGTTGGTCCAACACGGGTCCAGATATACCCTTTCTCGGGTTTGGTTGGAATAACTGGAAAAGGAGTCGATCTTGATTTGAAGTATTCTGAAGGTGCATGGCAAATAAATTCAAAATGCTCCATTTTTCTTGGTAGATCTTCCTCTGGCCCTGAAGTTAAAGGAAACTTTTGTAATAAAATTTAAAAATAACTATCACTAGTATTGAACACATCAATCGCAAATGGTTTGCTCGCGAGGGTCAAAGCAATTCTTAAAACATTCATTTTGTGATCTGTTACATTTTAAAACTGCTGATTCATAATAGGATACACTTGTTACAATATGCCACACAGCAGCTTTCGAAGTGAAAGGCTCAAGGATAGTTGGTGCTGAACATATTGCTGATGTAAAACAATTATGTTGCAATGTCAATAAATGTCCTTTTATTGCTTCCATCGTGGATTAGTTGAGTAATAGAATTGCAGTGTCAGTGAGGATTGATATCAAGAGTTCTGCCATGTTAGAGGTGATGTCACACGTTTGTGCAGCATGATAATTACAGTTTATGGCTGCAGTATTTTGCTCACTTAGCTTTTGAACTGCCACCCAACTGAAAGCCATTCTTCTCAGTGTTCAGATATCAAGCTATCATTCCTCAATGCTACACAGCTGTAATTCACTAACATTTCCATTGCATCAAGACTAGTAGATTGACAGAAAAAATTAACATTGGGTTAGATCCATTGTGTTGAAAATGTGTTGCTGGAAAAGTGCAGCAGATCAGGCAGCATCCAAGTATCTATTGTGTGTTTAGCATCTGGGGCCATCAGTTTTGAATCTGTCATCTGAAACCACAGTATCCTATCAGAAAGAGGTTTCAGAAATCCTAGCAGCAATCCAGTGTTGGTAAACTATTCCACTGAGGAACTGCATTCAAGCTTCTTGAGTATCTGTAATGGCCAGACATTCAGTTTCAGTAAAGTCCCTTGGAGAGTGATCAGATGGAGGAATGTGGCTTACCTATTCTCAATTAAAAGCAAAACACTGCAAATATGGAAATCGGAAATAAAATAAGTGCTGGAGAAACTCAGTGAGCCTGGCTGCACGTTGGGGAGAAAAACTACGTTAACACATCAAGTGCGATATGCCTTCTTCTGAGGAAGACTGATATTGGATAAGAAATATTAACTCTGCTTTTCTCTCCACAGATGCTGCCAGGCTCACTGAGTTTCTCCAGCACTTTCTATGTTTGGTAACCTTTTCTCATGTAGCGAGTGAAAATGGCCTTGTGGCTATTTAGCTATTCCTGATTTGTTAAATTTATCAATCAGCAATTAAACTGGTATTTTCTGGATCAGACAATTTAATAAACAGTACGCACACCATCTTTTACTATCTGCTGTCAGGAAAGTTCATATATTAAACAACCAGTTACTTGATATTAACTTTTCTACTGGGTTTCGTTTCATTTGAAAGGAATAAAAAACCTACAGCAATTATTTTCTGGTATGAAAGACCAAGTGGCTAATTTATTCCCCGAGCTTTATGAATGTTGCTTTACCAGACTAGCTTGAATCAACTGTGATGTAATATTCTTGCCCTGTGCAAAAAGATCTGATTTCACACTATATTTTTAACCACAATAAGAGCAAAATACTGCAGATGCTGGAGACCTGAAATAAAAACAAGTGCTGGTGAAACTCAGCAGGTCTGGCAGCATCTATGGACAGAGAAACAAAGTTATTGTTGAGAGTTCAATATGACTTTTCTTCAGAACTGAAGAAAGTAGTGTTTCATCATTTTCTTTTAGTTATTTGTTACAGTAAGAGTTCTAAAACATGAAATTGCATTGGGTTATTTCAGTTACCATTTAAAAGTTTGAATCTTTCTAAAATGTGACAGGTCTCTGTGGGGATTATAACACAATGGTCTGCCTTATTGCTGATTGTTCATATGTTACTTTTAAACAAGAATCACAGATAGTCTTGAAAGGTGATTGCTACAAGCTGCATTAGAAACAATGCTTAGCTGACAGAAAATTATATTCTTCCAACAGCTTTGAGAAGACTTGTGAATAGATTAAAAAGGGATGAAAAGCCTCTAGAATATTTCACAAAGAAATCTGATTATGTAGTTTACAGAATTGCCCATTGAACATATTCAGTCACGGCAGTATTATATTGACAAAGTGGAAAAGATATTTCCTCTCATGGCAGAATCTAGAACTAAAGGTTCATTTTTTAAAAAAAGAATTAGGAGCACAATTCTTGTATATGTTCATTTCAGAAAGTACCAGGTAGTTTATATCAAGTTAGCCGACTGCAGCCACGTTGATGAAAGGGGCATAAAAGTTAGGCTCGATGCTTGGGGGAAAACTGACTAATACCGAAAGCCTAACATGGATATCAGATAAAGACAGCGTCAGAAACAAACACAGAATGCTGGACAAACTCAGCAGGCCTGGCAGGACCTGTGAAGAGAGAAGGCACAAGCCTTCAGAACACAGGATCAGACTTTGAGGATTATATTCTAGTCAATGATTTTTGCTGACATTCACCAAAGTTCACATGTGATGGTCTCTTTATAACATGCTGAAGGATTAATAATGCCTTTAGAAATTTAGAGTAAGAAGGCGATAGCTTTAGGAAACTGCGTTGCTAAAATGGGGGGGAAAAGAAAGTGAGTAACAGTTTGAACCAGAAAAAAACAATAAAGAGTATAAAGGGCAAATGTACTGCCACTAGTATGAATAACACCTCAAGTAAACAAACAGGAAACTGTAACAGTCACTGGTAATGTAATCCTAGTAAGTGCACAATTTTGGATTCACAGCTTTCAAAACATTCACATCCCTGTAACCATAAAGTGCATTTAAAACTTAAATAAGTCCACCTAAATTCAATTAGAATTTATCTACATTCAAGTTGGATTTCTGAAAGGTGAAGAAAGCAAGCAGTGAAGCACCTGAACCTCTAAAACGTTCTGCAGCTTGGTGAGTCAAAATTATTGAGGCCTTCTTTAGAAATGTTCTGAATGAACAACATTGCAGTATCACAATATTTTAGTTATGTCATCTAACACACATACATTTTAATACAGATATAAACAACTTAATATGTACCAAGTATATAAGTTGCTGCATCAAAGTGATCTTTGGAGCTTGCCTGAGTTGGGATAAGCCACGTAATCACTGCACTCTTTTCACAGTATTGATCTTGCACGAATCCTCTGATCTGAGCATAGTAAACCTTTTCATCATCTTCATCCGCAACAGAGACTATATCTCCAATTTGGTAGTATATACCCTAAAACACATTGAAAAAGTATAAATCTTTAAATAAAATAGACTTAAACTCTTAAAGCTTCTGAAAATCTTAGTCAATAATGAGTCAGTAGGTAAATGCACTGGGTCGTCACATATTCCAAATAGGTTCTGGGTCACTTGTTTGTGCTGTATCTGCTAGTGCTGCAACATTAGCATGAAAATTGGACTCCGTGCCACAAAGAGGTTGTGGGGTGTGACATCCATCTTAGGATACTCTTCTTTCACACCAGTCAACAACAACTGTTTGAAAATGCACTCATGAGGAACATGGTCAACTTGGTCATGAAGTTATTTAATGATCAAACTGTGCAATACGAGACAACAGCTTACATGTAAAGACTGAATGGTTAACATCTGTCAACCTGTATGTGCCAGTGCAAAAGAAATACGGAACAAAACTTTGGTGGATCTGGGGCAGAATTCCACACCAAATACGATTAGATGGACACATTCTTTTATGAGGGTAAATTGATAAGAAAAAGTCATGCTCAAAGAATCAGGGAATTATAGTTTCTGAAAGGTTCACTTCTGAAATTTGTTACAACTCAATTTAACCAAAAACTCAAAAGATTAGAGTAGTAAGCTGCTGACAACCATATCGTTGCACATATATAAAATTTATAAGTACAAAGTTTGACAAGATGATAGCATTTTGGACTACATCTTTAAGGCAAACTGGAGCAGGTTGTGTGTTCTTAAAATGAACCTAGCACACTTAACGTCTAAGAGCAAAAGCAGATGTTCCTGATAATGCAGACTTTGAGCAGAGACAGAGATGGAGAGATAAGGAACAATAGCTACTGTGACAGATTGCTGGGAAAGCTAATCCACTGTTTTAAAACAAACTTCATAGCGATTTAAGGATACTGAAAGACTTGCCCTGTGATAGAAGAAGAAATCACTAAAGTAGGCCCTGCTACTGAAAATCATTGAAGAACTGAGAAACAGGACTGTCAATGGATGCTGGGCATTACAATTTGGCAAAACAGGGAGACTTGGAAGCTTTAGACTTTAGAACATTTCCCCAAAAAAAACTACAAGTTTGCAGAAAATGTGCACCATTGTATGTAGACAGCAAAGAGTTTGTTAAAGTCTTAAAACTTGAAATGTTCTCATGTGAAAGTCAGGAATTGAATATTCAAATATCTTTTTATAAGTTATCAATATTTGTGGGGATCATAATGTATCATTCATATGAAGGACTATTGTTCAGGCAAGTTAAAATATTTTTAAAAGAATTTATGGTAGTGGATTTTTCCGACGTAGAGATACAAAACCGCACTCTGAAAAAGTACTTACCCCATAGAAAATAGATTCACTTGTGATTATCGTAGACACAGATTTTGGTGCTTTAATTGGCTGCAAAATATCACAATCTCATTTTATGAAAATTCAGACTATTCCAAACATTCAAAATACTACTTTACATTATTCCATGAGCAAATGATCATGGACCACAGATTGAACAGCAGGATCAACCATCACAATGATTTGCAAGCTGAGCCTACTTTCAACCATCAAACCATGACCTAGATTTGTCTTGTTAAGCATATCAGTGTTATAGAAAATTCAGCAGTCTCCTGTTACAATTCTGATAACCAATAGGTCCCTTATTAAATGCCAATGTTAACATGCTCCAATTCAAAACAGAAATATTCATCTTCATAAAGCAGTATTGATATTGCTATGGATCTGTTATAGCAACTCCTCTATTACAGGATGTCATCGATTTAACAGGGAAATTTAGTTTAACCCATTACATCATGTTAAAGAATGAAAACCAGTGGGTGAAATATACTCATAACAATTAATACATCGTCAGAGCACAAAGACCATAACTTGAGAGCTCTCTGCCAAATGCAGTTCCTGGAATAGCCCAATGAAAAGCCTGTTGCTGTCATGGTATAGGGCCAAAGTTTTAGTTGTGCATTGCAAAGAAATTAATTCTGCAAGCTTTATTTAAAAGGTAACATAAGATAGTCCTCCATACACATCCTGATCCTTTTAAGTTCTAATCTTAATAAGGGATCCATTACTTACCAGAATGCAAAAAAAAAGATTCCCATCAGCAATTCAGGGTGGTGATTTACTTTAAAGAACAAAAATAAGGCATCAACAATTAATGAATCTGCTATACAAGATACGTCATCAGAAAAATTGAAAAATTATTTAATGGACAATACCATAATGTCGACTGCCCTATTTATTGAAGAAATGTCTTTTTCCCTTCCCCACCTAATCTTAAATATTCAAAAGTTTTTGCAAATTGTCTTACATTTTTTAATTTGAATATATGTCTACGTCCCTTTCCTTTAGTTGAAACCTTCTTTTCAGCAGGAGGCATGGACCTATATTTTGTGTTCCGTAACCTTGCAGACCGCCTATGAATTTCTTGCTTTGCCTGTCAGAATATAAAAAAAACTACCATTATTAGCAAAAACTTTGTAGTTATTCTATTATTATTGATGAACAAGGAAGAGTAGGCCATTTAGCCCCTTGAGATTGCTCCTTTATTCAATAAGATTATGGTTGATTCAATTGTAACCTCAAATCTACAATCTCGCTTACCCCGTATTCATTATGGAATAGTATTACTCCAACAGAGTAATGAACACAGCCCAGTACGATGAATAAATCTGTGAAGTAAAAAGAATACCTGTGTTCATTTACTGAAAAGGACAAATCTTAGCCTGAGTTCATCCGTTGCTATTGAATGAGAGCATGTCATTTATCTCATTAGCTATTTAAAACTCTGTTTGTGTTTCTTCAATTTGATAAAGTTTTTTGCTGAAACTACTTAATGTATGACATCAAAATCAAAATACAAGATGGCTTTAAAAAGGAAACTAAATGGGGCATCCATAGGAGGTTTAGCTAAAACTATACAAGACATTAGTCAGACCAAAGCTGGAATACTGAATAGTTTTGGGCCTCTTACTTGGGACTAACAGATCAACCATGATCTCAATTAATGCAGGAGGAGACTCTATGGGCTGAATGGCCTACTTCGGTTATACCTTCTGGCAGGTCCAGCCACATTACCACAGGACAGAGATCCCTCAATTGGCTAAGCTCACAGAAGTTCCCAACTTTAACTTCTAGTTGGTATTGAATCAACTTGAACAGAAAGTGGAATACAAGAACAACTGAAACCTGCAAAGACTGAATGAGGAATGTGTTCAATATTTTAGACTTGGAAATCTACGTGGATGCTTGCTAAGAGCCAATTAAACCTCTAATACGTCTGATGAAAAAATACAAACCTGCAATGTTAATCTTGTTATTCCTTGTGCAGATGCTGTCAGGTCTACTAAAATACTTCCAGCATTTTTTTACATTAACTATCATATATTGAATATTAATAAATTGCCAGTGAACACTGACCATTAAGACACAGGAATTTCAACAGCATTTGGGAATCACATTGTTCATCCCTGTCCCCATTTACTCATGAAAGACAAACGTTTCAGTTTGGATTAAGCTATGACATGTCTTTAAACATGTTATTAAAATGTCTTCACGCTCTGTTCTATTCACAGCAGAAACGGTGACTCCCTAATCCGGAGACCACTCCCAATCTCCCTCCTCTACAGTGAGCTCTGCGCCCAAGAGTCCGTGGAAAAGCAACACGCTCTGTCCACTGAAATAGTCAAAGCCTTCTGTGGGCAGTTGGGCAGCGGAGGGGCTCGAGGGTATTATTAATTTCCGAAAAGGCAGCTTATTTTGAGCTTTGTTCATTTACACTTTGCGCCCCTTTTAGGATCGTGCAAGTTTTAATCAGATTTATTTGACTTAAATGATGATAAAAGTCTCAGGCTGGCGGCCTAGCCCTCCCTCTTCTCTGGACAGGTTTTGGAAGCGGCTCACAGCGGCCTTCCCCCTCGGGCTCCTCCCAGCCTCACCTGTTTGCCACCTCCACCTCCTCCGCCGTTGCTCTGCTGAGCAGCCGGTGCTGAGCCGGGCCCCGCGGTCAAGCCTGAAACACAGCCGGCTCCGGGGCTCTTGCCAGCGCAGTTATTGCAGACGATCTCACCCTGACTGCTCTTCCTCCACATGGCCGAGGAATTGGCCTTGCACACGCTGCAGGACGGCTTCAAACCCAGCGGCATCTTCTCCGTGTCTCCGACAACAGCCCACTCAACCGACCCAGAAAATAAACCCAATCAACCACTGCCCCAACCTGTAACCCACAGCCTTCCCTCCCAGGATACAGCGGTGGGAGGACCCAGTGACCTGAACCGCCCCCACCTAGCGGTGGGAGGACTCAGTGACCTGAACCGCCCCCACCTAGCGGTAGGAGGACTCAGTGACCTGAACCACCCCCCCACACCGAGCGGTAGGAAGACTCAGTGACCTGAACCACCCCCCCACCGAGCGGTAGGAGGACTCAGTGACCTGAACCACCCCCACCTAGCGTTGGGAGGACCGAGTGACCACAATGGCCCCATCTAACGGTGGGAGGACCGAGTGACCATGCCGGAGGACCATCTCCCTGCGCCAAGCAGGACCGGGGATACAGCGCCCTCTACAGCTGAAGGAGCGCGATTCCGCGCGAATGGAAATCCGGGTAGTGGCGGCCCCTTGTGTCGAGAGCATGGTAAAGCAATGTGAATGACGGAATTGTAACAGCGCGAATAATTGGGCCCGTTGTGCCTGCACCGGCTGTTCACACAAACATCATGGTTTAGTGCCAAATACCTGATTTTCGCACATATCCTTCACAAAGTATTTCTATCCAAATAATCATTCAGTACCTTCTTGAATGGCTGAATTAAACATTGCCTGGCAGTACATTCCAAACCTGAACTTTCGGTTGTTGCATGTCTTTTTTTCCAACGATAAAATGTTCACCCTCGATGATTCCCCACTGACACTTGATCCATCCAATTTCCAAGAACCAGGACCAACAAACCACCCTTTCCTCTTGCACTGGACATGGACTCCTGTCAGAATGTCTCCTAAGCACATTGAAGAAACAACTGCCCCTGACATTAACAGATTGCCAGCAGATATTTGGTTAATTGAAGTCCCTCATGAATAACAACTCCATAATGTTGAAATTTCTGTAATTTCCCTGTAGATTTGCTCCTCTACCTCCTTTCCACTAGTTAGTGGTCGACAGGTTACTCTATGCATTGTAATTGTGTTTTCTTTTATTCCTTAGTTGTAATCAAAATTATCTATCTTTGAAGTTTCCGAGACATCCTCTTTCTCCAGCTTTAATGCCCTCCTGAACCAATACTGCTACTCTTTATCCTTCCTTTACTTTGTTGCCTGAACAAGTTATATGCAGGAATATTTAACACAGTCCTGCCATTCCTTGAGCCAGTTCTCTGTTAGCACCACAAGATCGTATTTCCTCTCACCGATCTGCATCTGTAACTCCTCAACATTTTTCAAAACTATACTCCAAATTTGCAAACATGTACACTAACTTTGTTTTAAACTTTATTTCTTTCTCCTCACTCTGGCTTCACTTCAAAACTTGCTATTTTCTATGCTAATGCCCACTGAATCCTCAAGTATGAGAAAGTGAGGACTGCAGATCCTGGAAATCAGAGTCAAAGTGTGGTGCTGGAAAAGTACAGCTAGTCAGGCCACACCTGAGCAGCAGGAGAATCAACATTTCGGGCAGAAGCCTTTCATCATTCCTGGTTCTGGGTAACGAGCCAGGCCAGGTGTTAGAATTGGAGGTAGGTGAGCACTTTGGGGACAGTGACCACAATTCGGTGACTTTTACTCTAGGGATGGGGAGGGATAAGTGTGCACTGCAGGGC
>NC_057714.1:67921265-67993613 GCF_004010195.1 Chiloscyllium plagiosum
AGTGGAATTGAGTTCCGGAGTCCTGAGATTATGTTGCAGTTGTATAAGACTCTTTTGCGGCCGCATCTGGAGTATTGTGTGCAGTTTTGGTCGTCATACTATAGGAAGGATGTGGAGGCACTGGAACGGGTGCAGAGGAGGTTTACCAGGATGTTGCCTGGTATGGTAGGAAGATCGTATGAGGAAAGGCTGAGGCACTTGGGGCTGTTTTCATTGGGGAAAAGAAGGTTTAGGGGTGACTTGATAGAGGTGTACAAGATGATTAGGGGTTTAGTTAGGGTTGACCATGAGAACCTTTTTCCACGTATGGAGTTAGCTATTACGAGGGGGCATAGCTTTAAATTAAGGGGTGGTAGGTATAGGACAGATGTTAGGGGTAGATTCTTTACTCAGCGAGTCGTGAGTTCATGGAATGCCCTGCCAGTAGCAGTGGTGGACTCTCCCTCTTTATGGGCATTTAAACGGGCATTGGATAGGCATATGGTGGATAGTGGGCTAGTGTAGGTTAGGTGGGCTTGGATCAGCGCAACATCGAGGGCCAAAGGGCCTGTACTGTGCTGTATTCTTCTATGTTCTATGTTCTAAGTATTTTGTAAACCATAGTATTCTCCTCAATTTTCTCTTGGGTCCCACACCCTTGCCAAATTAGTTTAAAATCCTCCCAAGCATGAGCAAAACAACCACAAGGAACTCAGCTCCAGTTTGTACAGGTGCCATCTTCCTCAGAGTCAATCCCAGCAATCTAAAGGCTTTCCTCCTGCATCATCTTTCCAGCTACAGAGTCCATCGTATCCACCTTTTTCAAAATTTTTCAATTAATATGTATATGTCCCCACTAGAGAAAGGGCTAAACGTGACCTCCTCTTGGGAAATAAGGCAGGCAAATGACTGAGGTATTAGTGGGGGAGCACTTCAGGACCAATGACCAGAATTCTATTAGTTTTAAAATAGTTATAGAAAAGGATAAGTCTGGTCCCAAAGTTCTATTTTGATGGGGCATTAGACAGGAACTTTTAAAAGAACAGGAAAATCGATGTTTCGGGCAAAAGCCCATCATCAGGAATAGAGGCAGGAAGCCTCCAGGGTGGAGAGTTAAATGGGGTGGGGCTGGGGAGAAGGTAGCAAAGAGAACAATAGGTGAATGGGGTGGGGATGGAGGTGATAGATCAGAGGAGAGGGTGGAGCGAAGGGAGATTGACAGATAGGACAGGTCATGGGGACAGTGCTGAGCTGGAAGGTTGGAACTGGGGTAAGGTTGGGGGGAGGGGAAATTAGGAAACTGATGAAGTTCACATTGATGCCCTGGGGTTGAAGTGTTCCGAGGCGGAAGATGAGGCGTTCTTTTTCCAGGCGTTGGGTGGTGAGGGAGCAGCGGTGGAGGAGGCCCAGGACCTGCATGTCCTCGGCAGAGTGGGAGGGGGAATTGAAATGGGCCACTGGGGTGGTGGGATTGATTGGTGTGGGTGTCCTGGAGATGTTCCCTAAAGCGCTCTGCGAGGAGGCGTCCAGTCTCCCCAATGTAGAGGAGACCGCATTGGGAACAACGAATACAATAAATGACATTGGTGGATGTGCAGGTGAAACTTTGATGGATGTGGAAGGCTCCTTTGGGGCCTTGGATCGTGGTGAGGGAGGAGATGTGGGCACAGGTTTGTCATTTATTGTATCTGTTCCTCCTGATGCAGTCTCCTCTACATTGGGGAGACTGGATACCTCCTCACAGAGCACTTCAGGGAACATCTCCAGGACACCCACACCAACCAACCCCACTGCCCCGTGGCCCAACATTTCAACTCACCCTCCCAATCTGCTGAGGACATGCAGGTCCTGGGTCTCCTCCACCGCTGCTCCCTCACCACTCGATGCCTGGAGGAAGAATGCCTCATCTTCCACCTCAGAACACTTCAACCCCAGGGCATCAATGTGGCCTTCACCAGTTTCCTAATTTCCCCTTCCCTCACCTTACCCCAGTTCCAACCTTCCAGCTCAGCACTGTCCTCATGACCTGTCCTACCAACCAATCTCCCTTCCTACCTATCCGCTCCACCCTCTGACCTATCACCTCCATCCCCACCCCCATTCACCTATTGTACTCTTTGCTACCTTCTCTCCAGCCCCACCCCTCCCCCCATTTATCTCTCCACGCTGGAGGCTTCCTGCCTCTATTCCTGATGAAGAGCTTTTGCCCGAAACATCAATTTTCCTGCTCCTCGGATGCTGCCTGACCTGCTGTGCTTTTCCAGCACCACTCTGAACTAAACTCTGGTTTCCTGCATCTGCAGTCCTCATTTTTGCCTAGAAACTTTCAAAAGTTGATTGAGGGAGTCTGTTTACATGTAAAGGACCGTCTGGCAAGTGGAAGGCTTTCAAGAGAGATAATGAGAGTTCAGGACCAGGATGTTCCAGTTTGAGTGAAGGGCAAGGCTGGCAGGAGCAGGAAGCACTGGATGACTAGAGATTTTGAGGCACTAATCAGGTCCATGCAGCTGGGATCAAATGGATCTGTTGAGGAGTATAGGGGATATAGGAGTACACATAAGAGGGAAATCAGAAGGGCCAAAAAAGGGACACAAGATAAATTTGGCCCATAGGGTAAAACAGAATCCAAAGAGGTTCTACAAACATATGAAGGGCAAAAGAGTAACCAGGGAGAGAATAGGGCCCCTTAAAGATCAACATGGTCATCTATGTATGGAAGCGCAGATGGGTGAGATCCCCAGCTAGTATTCCTCATCAGTATTTACCGTGGAGAAAGATATTACTTGGGGAAGTAAATAGTAATGTTTCGAAGAGAATGTGCTGGAGATCTTGAAACACAAAGTTAGATAAATCTCCAGGACCTGATCAAATGTATCCTAGGACATTGTGGGAAACGAGGGAAGAAACTGAGGGCCAGTTCCTAGTGGAAATATTTGCATCAACAGCCCCAGGTGAGGTGGTGGAACGTTGGAGGGTGGCTAATGTTGTATCATTATTTAAGAAAGGCTGCAAGGAAATGTCTTGGAACTGCAGACTGGTGAACCTCATATCAGTGGTGGGTAGCAACTTGGGAGATAGTGAGGACTGCAGATGCTGGAAAGTAAGAATCAATAAAATGTGGAGCTGGAAAAAGCACAGCGGGTCAAACAGCAGAGGAGCAGAGGAGTCGACATTTCGGGCAGGACCCTTCAGTGGTGGGTAAGTTGTTGGAGAGGATTCTGACAGACAGGATCTACGTACATTTGGAATAGTATTTGATTAAGGATAGTCAGCATGGCTTTGTGCATGGGAAATCATGTCTCACAAACTTGATTGAATTTTGAAGAGGTGACCAAGAAGGTAGATGAGGGCAGTACGATAGAACATCATCATCAGCCCTTTCTAAACTCCACGTAGACAAAGTTCCACAAGGTAGACTGATTTGATTGATTTGTTGCCATGTGTACTGAAGTACAGTGAAAAGTTTTGTTTACGAGCAGTACAGGCAGATTCTGGTAAATCATAGAGTCATAGAGATGTACAGCACAGAAACAGACCCTTCGGTCCAACTTGTCCATGCCGACCAGATATCCCAACCCAATCTAGTCCCACCTAGAGTCATATAGAGATGCACAGCATGGAAACAGACCTTTCGGTCCAACCTGTCCATGCCAATCAGATATCCCAACCCAATCTAGTCCCACCTGCCAACATCCGGCCCATATTCCTCCAAATCCTTCCTATTCATATACCCATCCAAATGCTTCTTAAATGTTGCAATTGTACCAGCCTCCACCACTTCCTCTGGCAGCTCATTCCATACACGTACCACCCTCTGTGTGAAAACATCTTTCCGATAGGAAGGAGACCAGAATTGCACGCAATATTCCAACAGTGGCCTAACTGTACAGCTGCAACATGACCTCCCAATTCCTGTACTCAGTAGTCTGACCAATAAACAAAAGCATACCAAGCACCTTCTTCACTATCCTATCTACCTGCGACTCCACTTTCAAGGAGCTATGAACCTGCACTCCAAGGTCTCTTTGTTCAGCAAAACTCCCTCGGACCTTAGCATTAAGTGTATAAGTCCTGCTAAGATTTGTTTTCCCAAAATTCAGCAGCTCACATTTATCTCAATTAAACTCCATCTGCCGCTTCTCAGCCCATTGGCCCATCTGGTCAAGATCCTGTTGTAATCTGAGGTAACCCTCTTCGCTGTCCACTACACCTCCAATTTTGGTGTCATCTGCAAACTTACTAACTGTACCTCTGATGCTCACATCCAAATCATTTATGTAAATTACAAAAGGTAGTGGATCCAGCACCGATCCTTGTGGCATTCCACTGGTCACAGGCCTCCAGCCTGAAAAACAACCCTCCACCACCACCCTCTGTCTTCTACCTTTGAGCCAGTTCTGTATCCAAATGCCTAGTTCTCCCTGTATTCTGTGAAATCTAACCTTGCTAATCAGTCTCCCACGGGGAACCTTGTCGAATGCCTTACTGAAGTCTATATAGATCACATCTACGCTCTGCCCTCATCAATCCTCTTTGTTACTTCTTCAAAAAACTCAATCAAGTTTGTGAGACATGATTTCCCACACACAAAGCCATGTTGACTATCCCGAATCAGTCCTTGCCTTTCCAAATACATGTACATCCTGTCCCTCAGGATTACCTCCAACAACTTGCCCACCACTTGTCCTTACCACCCTTCTTAAACAGTGGCACCACGTTAGCCAAGCTCCAGTCTTCCGGCACCTCACCTATGACTATCGATGAAACAAATATCTCAGCAAGAGGCCCAGCAATCACTTCTCTAGCTTCCCACAGAGTTCTAGGGTACATCTGATCAGGTCCTGGGGACCTTCCAGCACCCAGCCCATATCCCTCCAAATCCTTCCTATTCATATACCTGTCCAAATGCCTCTTAAATGTTGGAATCGTAATAGCCTCCACCACTTCATCTGACAGCTCATTCCATACACGTACCACCCTCTGTGAGAAAAAGTTGACCCTTAGGTCTCTTTTATATCATCCCCCTCTCACCCTAAACCTATGCCCACTAGTCTAGACTCCCCCAACCCAGGGAAAAGACTTTGTCTATTTATCCTATCCATGCCGCTCTGACACTCCAGGGAAAACAGCCCCAGCCTATTCAAGCTCTCCCTATAGCTCAAATCCTCCAACCCTTGCAATATCCTTGTAAATCTTTTCTGAACCCTTTCAAGTTTCACAACACCTTTCCGATAGAAAAGAGACCAGAATTGCACACAATATTCCAGCTGTGGCCTACTAAGTAAGGATGTATCGATCAAAAAGACTTAGACAGAGGCATACAGGTTACATTGAACAGATTAGAGTGGTGCTGGAAAAGCATAGCAGTTCAGGCAGCATCTGAGGAGCAGTAAAATCGACGTTTTCGGCAAAAGCCCTTCATCAGGAATACAGGCAGAGTGCCTGAAGGGTGGAGAGATAAGTGAGGGGAGTGGGGAGAAAGTAGCATAGAGTACAATAGGTGAGTGGGGGAGGGGATGAAGGTGATAGGTCGGGGGGGAGGAGTGAGTGGATAGGTGGAAAAGAAGATAGGCAGGTAGGAGAAGTCATGGGGACAGTGCTGAGCTGGAAGTTTGGAACTGGGGTGAGGTGGGGGAAGGGGAAATGAGGAAACTGTTGAAGTCCACATTGATGCCCTGGGGCTGAAGTGTTCTGAGGTGGAAGATGAGGTGTTCTTCCTCCAGGCGTCTGGTGGTGAGGGGGTGGCGGTGAAGGAGGCCCAGGACCTCCATGTCCTCGGCAGAGTGGGAGGGGGAGTTGAAATGTTGGGCCACAGGGCAGTGTGGTTGATTGGTGTGGGTGTCCCAGAGATGTTCCCTAAAGCACTCCGCTAGTAGGCGTCCAGTCTCCCCAATGTAGAGGAGACTGCATCGGGAGCAACGGATATAATAAATGATATTGGTGGATGTGCAGGTAAAACTTTGACAGGGCATTCACTAGGCAGGATCCTCATCAGCAAGATCAGCATAATTTGAGGCTAAAGAATCCAATGATCAGTCTAACAATGGCCAGAAAGAAGCTGTTCTTGAACTTGCTGGTGCGTGTGTTCAAGCTTCTGTATCTTCTGTCTGATAGAAGAGGTTGTAGATCATCACCTGGGTGCAATGGGTCTTCGTTGGTGTTGGCAATCTTTCCAGGGCAGCCAGCCATAATAGTAAGATGACATCACACGGGATCCAGGGAGAGATAGCCAATTGTATACAAAATTGACTTGATGGTAGGAGACAGAAGGTTGTGGTAGAAGGTTGTTTTTCAGTCTGGAGGCCTGTGACCAGTGTGCTGCAAGCATTGATGCTAGGACCACTGTTATTTGTCATTTATATAGACGATTTAGATGAGAACATAGGAGTCATGGCTTGTAAGTTTGTGGATGACTCCAAAATTGGTGGTATATTGGAGAGTGAAGGTTATTTCTGAGTGCAATGCTGAGGAATGGCAGATGGAGTCTGATGCAGATAAATGTGAGGTATTGCATTTTGGTAAGATGAACCACAGAAGACATACACGGTTAATGGTAGGGCCCAGGGAATATTATTGAACAGAGAAACCTACAAGTATGGATACATAGTTCCTTGAAAGTGGTGTCGCAGGTAGGCAGGATGATGAAGGTAGTGTTTTGCACATTTGCCTTCATTGGTCAAAGCATTGAGTACAGGACTTTGCTGTCATGTTAAACTATATGAGACTAACACAGCTGCTGCCTTTGCTGTTTGGTTTCAAGTATCTTTAGACATCAGAGTTCATTCTAAGAAAATCAGGAAAATTCAACTTTTTGACACAGATGGTGCATGCATTGAATGAGCTTCCAGAGGAAGTGGTGGAAGCTGGTACAATTACAACATTTAAAAGGCATCTGGCTGGGTATATGGAGTGGAAGGCTTTCGATGAATATGAGCTGGCATGCTGGCAAAAAGGACTAGATTAGTTTAGGATATCTGATTGGTATGGACACAGTGGGTTGAAGGGTCTGTTTCCATGCTGCTATCTCTATGACTTTATGACATTGGAAAGGCCACATCTGGCATACTGTGAACAATTCTGGTTTCCCTAGTACAGGAAGGAATATCACAGGAAGGAAAGGGTGCAAAAAGGATTTACAAGAATGTTGTCAAGACTGGAGGGTTTGAGTTACAAAGAGAAGTTGGACAGACTAGAATCTTTTCCCCCAGAGCGTAGGACGCTGAGGGGTCACCTTATAGAGGTTTATAAAATCATGAGGTACATAAATAAAAGTGAACAGCCAAGGCCTTTTCCCCAGAGTAGGGGAGTCAAAAACTAGAGGGCATAGTTTTAAGGTGAGAGGGACAAGATTAAAAAGGGATCAGAAGGGCAACTTTTTCCCATAGAGGGTGATGCATATATGGAACGAGCTGCCAGAGGAAATGGTAGAGGTAGGTACAATTACAACATTTAAAACACATTTGGACAAGTACATGGTTGGGAAAGGTTTAGAGAGATGTAGACCGAATGTAGGCAAAGGGGACTAATTCTAGGTTGGAAGTTTGCTCGTTGACCTGGTAGATTTGTTCTCACATGTTTGTTACCATGCTCGGTAACATCATCAGTAGTCTCCGATGAAGTGCTGGGGTTCTGTACTGCTTGCTGTTTATGTGTCTTGGCCTGTTGTTGTGGGTTATAATACTTCCAGTTCTTTTTCTGAGAGATTGGAATTCCTGTGCGTGTATTTGTTTAGCTTGTTCCAGGATGAATATATTGTCCCAGTTGAACTGGTGTACCTCTTTGTCTGTGTGTATGGATACTAGTGATAGTTGGTCATGTCTTTTGGTTGCTAGTTGGTTCTGCCTGTCTTTCCAATATGTTTGTTGCAGTTCTTGCAGAGTATTTTGTATACGATGTTTGTTCTACTGGTTATTGGTACAGGGTCCTTTAAATTCATCAGAAGCTGTTCCAGTGTGGTGGTAGGTTTGTGGGCTACCATGATTGCTAGGGGTTGGAGTAGTCTGATCGTCATCTCCGAGATGTATTTGATCTCTAGTTGCGTGGCTAGAGTCTCTGAGTATGTTGTGTCTTCTTGTTTAGGTCTGTTCTGCAGGAATTGGTGGACTACGGTATCAGGTACCCATTGTTCCGGAATACATTACAAAGGTATTTTTCCTCGGCTTGTCTTAATTCCTGGGTACTGCAGTGTGTTGTGGCTCATTTAAATAATGCTCTCATGCAGCTCCGTTTGAGGATGATTGGATGATTGCTCCTGTAGGAGAAAGTGAGGACTGCAGATGCTGGAGATCAGAGTTGAGAGTGTGTGGTGCTGGAAAAGCACAGCAGGTTATGCAGCATCCAAGGAGCAGGAGAATCGATGTTTCGAGCAGGAGCCCTTCATCAGGAATGAGGTTGATAGCCTCGGGGGTGGAGAGATAAATGGGAGAGGGTGGGGCTGGGGAGAAGGTAGCTGAGAGTGGATGGAAGTGGGGGTGTAGGCGAAAGGTTGGAGAGGAGGGTGGAGTGGGTTGTTCCTGTAATTGAGTATCTGGTCAGTGTCTGTGGCTTTCCTCCAGTGATTTGGTTTTGATTTGGTGGTGGAGGAAGCCAGGATTTGCATGTCCTTGGAGGAGTGAGACGAAGAGTTGAAGTAGTTGGCCACAGGGTGGTAGGGTTGTTTGGTGCGTGCAGACCAGAGACGTTCCCTGAACCACTCTGCAGGTTGGCGCTTGGTCTCCCTGATGTGGAGGAGACCACATTGAGAGCAACGAATGCAATAAATGAGGGGGAGGATGTGCAGGAAAATCTCTGCCAGATGTGAAATGATCCTTTAGGGCCTTGGACTGAGGGGAGTGGGGAGGTGTGGGCGCAGGCTTTGCACCTTTTATGGCAGCAGAGGAAGGTGTTTGTTGGAGATGAGTTGGTGGGGAGCGCAGACCGAACAAGGGAGTCACAGAGGGAATGGTCTCTGTGGAACGCAGATAGGGGTGGAGAAGGAAATCTATTTTTGGTGGTGGGATCTGACTGTAGGTGACAAAAATGACAGAGGATGATGTGCTCTATCTGGAGGTTCGTGGGGTGGAATGAGGGGTCCAGAAGGTTCCATCCTTGTTGTGGTTGACAGGATAGGGTTTGAGGGCAGAGATGCAGAATGTGGATGAGATGCAATGGAGAGCATTGCTGATCATGTGGGAGGAGTAATTGCGGTTCTTGAAATAAGATATCCTTGGGTGGAATTGCTCCTCTTGGGAGCAGATACAGAGGAGGTAGAGAAATTGGGAGTAAGGGATCGCATTATTACAGGGGGTTGGGTGAGAGGAGGTGTAGTCAAAGTAGCTGTGGGAGTGGATGAGTTTGAAATAGATATCCATGTTGATTTGGAGAGGTCCAAGAAAGGGAGGGAGGTGTCAGAGATGGTCCATGTGAACTTGAGGTCAGGGTGAAAAATGTTGGTGAAGTTGACCTCCTCAAGGGAACATGAGGTGGCGTCAATACTAACATCAATGTAATGGAGGAAAAGGTGCACCACGCTTTTCGACTCTTAACTCTCCAGCATCTGCAGTCCTCACCTTTCTCCTGGGGACAACTGTGTACTTCCCCAGTGATCATGAATATTACCCAACTGCTCCCATGGGCCTGCTCATATTAATTCACAAATATTTTACAACAATAAAAGTGTGTATGCCATGCAATGGTTGGATCAAGACAACTACAAGTGCAGACAGCAATATCAAGATCGATATATGCTGGTCGGAAATTTAAAGCTTAAACAGGGACAATCCACCTAGTCAATGGCATGTTCTCAAAGCTAAGGTGTTGGCATGTTTGAACAAGGTGTTCATGTGATAACTAGTGCCATAAAGCAAGGATGCATTATGGCTCCCCAGCTCTTCATTCTTATTTGCAAAATGTCAGAGACCTAGGTTCTGCTCAGCGAAGCTCTGTGATCTTTCCAGACTGTCTCTCTCTACCAAACTCTTACAGATACAGTTTAGAGATCTTCTGTGCACAGATGAACGTATTCTAATTGCCTACAAGGATCACATCCAGACTACAACTAAGTACACAGGAACCTCGATTATCTGAACGAGATGGGCAGATACTATTTCATTCGGATAATTGATTACTCGGTTAATTGATTTCCTCTGGGGTTTGGAGATTTCTGTGAAGTCTGCTGCCTGTTCAGGAGACTAGACAACAGCACATCACATGCAAGCCCCTACACCGCCCCCCTGCCTGCCCCCAAACCCTGTTGGCCCCCAACCATCCCCCAAACCCAGTTCGACCCCAACCCCATCCAACATCGACCACCCGTCCGCTTTGTTGGATCCAAACTAAACATTAGTGAGTAGGTTATTGCTAAGTAAGCACTGCTTGATAGGTGGGCACCATCCATTATTTTTCTGATGAAGGGTGGACTGCCAGGTAGGAACTGATCTGCTTTTTGTGTACTTGACAAACAAGGGCAACTTTCCACGTAGTTGGGTAGATACCAGTGTTAATCTGATTTGTTAGTTGCGGATTTGCTTAGCTTGATCATATGGTGCTTTGATGCTGTTTGGTACCATAAGTAATCCTGTGTTGTAGTTTATTCAGGTTGACAGCTCATTTTTAGATGTGCCTACTGCTGATCTTGGCATACCATGTCCATTATCATTGAACCATGGCTGATTCTCTGTCTTGATGTAATGACAGAGTATGAGAATTACCAGGCTGTAAAGTTGCAGATTATTTGAGTACAATTCTGCTGCTATTACTCCACAGTACCTCATGGATGTAGATTGCTAAATCTGTTTGAATACTTTCCCATTTGGCACAGTAGTGCCACACAACCTCAGTCTAAAATTGTAGTTGACTTGGGTCTTGCAATTACAGTCAAAATGTTATAAATTTTAATTTGTAGGAAGACATAAAAACATCCAGGCCTGGACTTGCAAGTGGCAAATAACAGTCCTGCCACATAAGTAGAGGGCAATGACCATGTCCAATAAGACAGAATTGAGCAATCACTCCTTGATGTTCAATGGCATTACCATTGCTGAATTCTTCCCTGTCAACATCCAAAGCTTTTCCTTTAACCAGAAATGGAAATAAACTGGCTCATGCACTGTGGCTACAAAACCAAGTCAGACTCAGAATTCTGCAGTTACTCACCTCCTGTCTTCCCTGTGCCTGTCCAACATTTCCAAGGCACAAGCCAGAAATGTTGTGCAATTGTCTCCACTTAGATTGTGCAACTCCAACAACCCTCAAAGTTCAACTCCACTCAGAACGAGTGGACTGTTTGACTGGCACTCAATCCACCAACTCCAATAATTCACTTTCTTCACCACCTACACACAATGCCAGTTCTAAATAGTACAAACACCCACGGTTCTTTGACAGCATCTTCCAAACAGCTAATTTCTGCCATCTAGAAGGACAAGGTCAGCAGATGTATGGAAACACCACCACCTATAAATGCCTTTCCAAGTCTCACACCATCCTGACTTAGAACATAGAGCTATATCTCAATTTTTTCACTGTCGTCACAACCAGCTTCAGCTGTTTCATTAATGGTCTTTGTTTCAACAGAAGGTTAAAAGTAAGGATATTCATTCATGATTGCAGTGCTTATTATTATTTGGAAATCCTCAGTTATTGAAGCAGACTATATTTGCATGCAGCAAAATCTAGGGATTATTTAAACTAGGGCTGCCACATAAGTCGCATATGTGCTACACAAGCACCAGGTAATGAATGCTTCCATGAAGAGAAAATCTAGCCATCTTCCTTGGACTTTCAATGACAATCCCATCACTAGATCACTCTTCAACATTTTGTGATCCTGGTGATGAATGGGTTACTTTAGATTAAATTGTAGGAACATAGGAATTAGGAATGGGAGCAGACAATGCAGACCTACGAGCCCGCTCCACCATTTAACATGATCATGACTGATCTTATCGTGGACTCAATTCCACTTTCCTGCCTGCTCCCCTGTATTCTGCTTTTCATCAGAAATGTGTCTATTCCTTTCTTGAATCTGTTGATTGACTCTGCTTCTACTGCACTCTGGGGAAATGAATTCCACAGATTCACAACCCTGAGAGAAATAGTTTTTTCTTATCTCAGTTTTGAGCTGAACTCCTCTCAAACACAGTATCCTCTCAATTCTATGACTGTGCCATTAGGGTGAAAATCTGTTCAATGTCCACCTTATCAATCCCCTTTAGCATTTTATATACTTCAATCAGATATCCCCACATCCTTCTGAACTCCAGCAAATATAAGCTCAAGGTATTCAATCGCTGTGAACATGATAGCCCCTTCATCCCTGGAGGAGAAAGTGAGGGCTGCAGATGCTGGAGATCAGAGCTGAAAATGTGTTGCTGGAAAAGCGCAGCAGGTCAGGCAACATCCAAGGAACAGGAGAATCGACGTTTCGGGCATAATTCCTGAAGAAGGGCTTATGCCCGAAATGTCGATTCTCCTGTTCCTTGGATGCTGCCTGACCTGCTGCGCTTTTCCAGCAACACATTTTCAGCCCTTCATCCCTGGAATCAATCTGGTGAACATCCTCTGAACTGCCACCACATCCTCACTGGACCAATCACCAGTTAAGCACAGTGGCTACAAAAACACTTCAGAGGTTTGGAATTATATGCCAAGTAACTCATCTCCATATTTCCAGAGTCAGTTCACCGTTGATGAGATGCAAGTCAGGAAGGTGATGAAACTCTGTCCAATATCTGTATTCCAGGTGTAACTGAACAACACAAATATCAACACAATCCAGGACAAAGCATATTCTAGACAGGAAAGTCATCCATCACCTTGAACATTTACTTCCCACTCCACCAGCACTTAGTTCCAGCAGTGTTGGCATGGATAAGAAACATCTTGACAAAGTTCTTTTGACAGCTCATGGCAACCCATGATCTCTACGACCTAACAGAATAAGGACAGCAGATGCATGGGAGCACCACTATCTGCAAGTGCACATCCAAGCCCATGCGATCCTGACCTGGAATTGCATCACTGCTCCTTTATTGCTAAGTTAAAAATCACACAACACCAGGTTATAGTCCAACAGGTTTAACTGGAAGCACACTAGCTGGTGCTATAACCTGGTGTTGTGTGATTTTTAACTTTGTACACCCCCGTCTAACACCAGCATCCCCAAATCATGACCTTTATTGCTACTATGTCAAAACTCCGGGCATTCCTCTCTAATGGCATTGTTGGTCCAACTATACCATGACTAAGTGGAAGCATACCAAACGCCTTCTTCACTATCCTATCTACCTGCGACTCCACTTTCAAGGAGCTATAAACCTGCACTTCAAGGTCTTTTTGTTCAGCAACACTCCCGAGGACCTTACCATTAAGTGTATAATTTACGCTAAGATTTGCTTTCACAAAATGTAGCACCTCACATTTATCTAAATTAAACTCCATCTGCCACTTCTCAGCCCATTAGCCCATTGATCAAGATCCCGTTTTAATTTGAGGTAACCGTCTTCGCTGTCCACTACACCTCCAATTTTGTTGTCATCTACAAACTTACTAATTGTACCTGCTATGCTCACATCCAAATCATTTATATAAATGATGAAAAGTAGTGGACACACACCGATCTTTGGTGGCACTCCACTGGTCACAGGCCTCCAGTCTGAAAAACAAACCTCCACCACCACCCTCTGTCTTCTACCTGCATCCAAATGGCTAGTTCTCCCTGTATTCCATGAGATCTAACCTTGCTAATCAGTCTCCCACGGGGAACCTTGTCGCATGCCTTACTGAAGTCCATATAGATCACATCTACTGCTCTGCCCTCATCAATCCTCTTTGTTACTTCTTCAAAGAACTCAATCAAGTTTGAGAGACATGATTTCCCACACACAAAGCCATGTTGATTATCTCTAATCAGTCCTTGCCTTTCCAAATACATGTACATTCCTGTCCCTCAGGATTCCCTCCAACAACTTGCCCACCAGCGACTTCAGGCTCATGAATCAATTTTCTGCTTATGAAGAAAATGGTATCAGGTTTCTATCTTTAAACAGAAAAAGGAATATATTTAAATGCAAAACCTAAGTTTGTTTTAAGAGACAGCCTGATGGCAATGGTTCACTGAAAATCATATACATGCAAACATGCATAACAATTTCGAGACACTTTCAGGAAAAAATCAGTTTGCAAAAGTAACATGATTTGCATCCAGTTCATCGATCCTATCTAAGGGTGAAACTCCTGGCTCTCAGCTATTAGATTCTTTTAACCTTTTTAAGTAGTATGTTCATATTTGTGTATATGGAGGAATATAATAATCGAAGGTGAGATTCTGACTGCCAGAAATCTTTGAATAGTAACAATTTATTTTTAAAAGGTTTCTAACAAGGAAATAGAGACATTTATCATGCCCTGACCAATGCCTCAAATTTGGACTGGTTAGCTCAGCAGTCTCCAGGGTCCATGTGCATAGTTGCTAACTGGATAATTCTTCTTAAATATACAAGCAACCCATCATATTTGCTATTTCAGCATAATGCTGAACAAACATCAACCATTTCTATTTTAAAAAGTTCAGAAATGTGAATTTATTATAAATATTAATTTACAGTTGTTGCTCAAACTACTATCCATTTCCATGATATTACATTTAACCAAAGGAAATTATACTTTTAAAACAGTAAATAGAGAACTGCAGTTTTCACTGAAACCAACATGAGAATGAATTGAATTTTATTGTTTGACTTCAGAGGAAGAATATTGACTTGCAAAATTTAAAATAGAATTATAGGAGCTTGAAAAAGAAAGAAGAAAATGAAAATACAGGCTCTCTTCACAATTCCAGGTAGGTGGTCCGACTGTGAAGTTAAACAATTTTAGATTTTAGTTTTTTAGAACAATAGTCCAATCAAAAAAGTTAATTTTGTACAGTTTAACTGTTTTAAATATTTTGCATTGGCCAAGCATCTCAATATTACTGTATCAATATATAAAGTGGGAATGTATCAAGTATAGTACTATGAAAGTGCAAATAGTAACATTTTTGCAGAGATAAATCAAGGTTAACAGTTGGCTTTATTATAAAATTCCCATTGTCTTAAAAAATAGTCTTGCATTTTTTTTCTGATTTTCAAATTAATCCAAGACATTTAAAATTTGTAACAGAATATACAATTTTGAATCTGAATGACCTTGTGACCATGCACAGCCAACATTACACAGAATGGACCATGGTTCAAACTCCACAAATTAAACAATGCTTTTACAAAAACAAAACCCCACAAAACTATTAACTTCATATACAACACCCTTACATATCTCAACTTTGCAGTACATATTCAATGCCATGTAAAACATGTCTTTTTATTTCCAATATCAAACTGAAATTACTTCAATACACTACGTTGTCACAGACTGACTCAAGGTAAAACCAAACTATAAGAGAAACATCTCAAACTTAAACCAGTTACACGTCTTGGGCTTTGCATGGTTGCTATTTAAGCTCCAAATTTTAAAAACTGAATTAAATTCTCCAAGTTAAAAAAAAAACCTGGTTTAAAGCATGATGGTTTTAAAAATAAAAACTTTTCTAATAAAAATTAGCACAATTAGTTCATTCCAGATAATTCATTCCTTGGAAAAGCTTGATTTTTTTTGTAGATCAACCAAATTTTAGTATTCTGTGAAAATTATAACTATAAATCTCCACAGAACAATATCCAATATTTGATGCAAAACTGTCCACCCAAAATACAATTGGCAACAATCAAGCTAAAAGTATTTTCAGTCATACTTGTGTTCATCTGATCTTAAAGTGATAGTCTCTGATGCTTCAAAAATATGTGGCAACCAACCAAGTGGGTCAGGCAAAGGCACAATGATGGACTGACTGAGTAGGCCAGACATTTGATTGATTGTTGTGGCTTTCATGTCATTTTAACTTTTTTTTGCCTATAAGGGATGGCTTTGCAGTAAAGAAATCTTCGGCCTATATTTCAAGTCTATTTCTTAAGACCAGTGGCACTGACAGTGCTTTTAACTGAATACTTCTTTATAGTAAGGAAAAGACTCTACGATTGCACTTACAATAAAGTATCTGTGGAATTCAAACGCAGCGCGCCTGTTAATATCCACTTCTGATTTTAAAAAATAATCTGTTTTAAAACAGCAACCACTGAACAAATCAAAGCGTAAGCTACATTTCTGCAGCACCCATGCCACTTGAGTTCGAATTAGCATCGATTTTCATTTAAAGATGCCACCTCCTGGAAATTACTCCAGAGTTCTGATTCGTTCAGACTAGTGCAGGCACAAGCTGAATATAATAAAGTTATATTTACTTGGTTTCAACCTTTTAAATTTTGGCACCACATTTCACTTATGGCAGTGCTTCCTTTCCTTTGCAATCAGCTTCTAAGTATTTTAAAAGGCTCTCCATAGTGCATTTCATAGTGCTACCAACAGTACTGTTGGATAAGATAGCCTCACTTTCATGTTTCTATCAGTAATTTTAGTTTAGATCCTTTAGAATTGCTAGTTGGTAAGTAAAGTAAGTTAAAGACCAAGGATCCAAAAGCTTTATGCTCTTCATTGAAAACTCAGGGACTGGTGCAGGGCTGACAACTAATTGAGACAGTCTTTTGAGAGCTCAAACCTTTTATGGATCCCACTACCACTGATGGGTTTCCCAGCCCTCCTACATGATGCATCAGTCTACGGTTCATGCTGATCGAAGCTTTTGGGACAAAACATAAGTGACTGTAACAGATGCCTACATCGTTGCACTTACACCAAATGAATTTGTTCTTCCCATTCATTTGATGATGTGTTAATCTGCTGGGAGTTATCACTCAACAACATTACACTTCTGCTGTCACTTACACCCGATGTTTCTGCTTGTGGCTCAGATTTTGTAGCACCAATACTTTCCGAAATGTCTTCAACATGGGTTCCTTTGCCTTCGCTCATGACTGTAGCTTCAAAGAGAGCATGATCCTCCTGAAGGCTGTGGAGCATCTCAAGTCTGCTTGATCCTTGTTCCTCTGCACTGCTGAGTTGCTGAGAATTTATATCAGTTTCAGAAGATGCCGAAGGAATTAATGCAATGCTCTGAGGATTCATATCATGGAACCATGCCATGATATTCCCAAGGAGATTTGCATTCATGGCAGGATCTGCATCTGTGGATTCTGTTCCTTCAACAGATGAAAATAAGCTACTTTGTACATCAAAAGGCTGAGAGGTACCAAACCTGCTGGAGTAAGGATCACTATTACCCAATCTCATAAAGCTGTCTTCCAAATCCATCAGCTGAGAGTTGCTCAAAGCTCCAGCAGTATCCATACTTCTCTGGGCTGTGTCAAGCTTTGAAGGTAAAGAAGTACCAATGGCCCCTAAAGATAACTCGTTGTTAAGGAAGTCTTGCGGCTCACCACCCACTGCAAGAGCAGACTCTTGCAAAGACAGCTGGATAGCTAGCAGTATATTTGGATCATCATCATCAAGTGAGCTCAAAGCCTAACAGAAAGAAAACAATTGTATCATCAATGCCAAGACTTCATGAACAGTTTTCTTCTATATATTAAGATATGCAGATTAAAAACTATTTTAACTGTTTGAGCAGACTCTCACCAATGAACAACAGCAGACTAGCTAAAACACAGTATATATATTTTTTTAAAATGACAGGGTTATAGGGACAAGTCCATTTTAAATTCAGATCTATAGATACAGACAGAAGAAACAAGAACATACCATTTGGTAACAATAGTAAGCTTTATAAACTACAGACAGATAATTAATCATCACACAGGACTTTGGAAAAAGGGGTTTATCCAAGTGTGCTTTTTGTTCAAAGTGGCAGATCAGTATAATGTCAGATCTTTCCATTGGGAATGATGCAAAATGGGCATTCACAGTTCCCCACACAGCAAATTTCCATCCTTTTTGGTCAATGAGATGCTGAGCAGAGGTGAGTACCCACACACAGACTGCAAGATAAAGTATTTGTGTTGTAAAAAGCAAATCCTCCCTCTCTGCTCCCTCCAGCCTAACATAATGCAGAGCAGCTTTTGTGGAGAACTGACAGCTCAGCACTGTGGTATTAAATATTAATTTCAATTGTCTTCAATTGCTCTGATTCTGTACTTACTTGACTTCAATACTGAAATGCCTATTTTTTTAAAAAGTCTATATGATCACAGAAAATGAAAATACAAAAATGCTCATTACAATCCCTCTTTGACAGCTTTTTGTTTAAGGTGAGATGCTTAATAGGAACTTATCACATTAATTATCAGTCCTTAGCTTCGGCTTCTCTTTCAGTGATAGCAAGTTCAAGATTTGAAATTATTGACTTAAATACAAGTTACTGACATCAAACTCTGCCATAAGTTACATACCAAAAACTAGATTGTGAAGGATCAAATATATGGAAAGTTTTGAATTACTAAATATCTAATAAATTGTAGAACAATACATTAATCAAAATAAATACAATTGTGTACCATTTGTCTTTTTCTTCAATTTAAACATGCAGCAAAGCAAAAATGGTTGAAGGGTAGTGGATTGCACTAAGAGAGGTACCTGCAGAGAGTCTTGATTCTCAGAGTGACTGACAGGTGTATAGTCATGAAGTGAAGAGCTGTGCAAAATACTCATGGATGCTGAACTCACCATGGAAGCATGTCGTCTGCTGTTACCTTCATGGGTATCTAGAATCAAAAAACAAAATAAAATTTAACTGTGATACAGAATACTTATGGAAAGGTGCATATGATTATTTTTGTCCTCTGTGGAATAACTCATCAATAACTTATATTGGCTCAAAATAGATGTTTCCCATAGCTGGACAAATTGACTAAAGCATAATAGAGTCAGATACGTTGCGTTGAAAAATTATCTTGCTTAAAATAAATATGACTAACACGTACTAAGCTATGTTCAGTTTTTACTTTCTATCTTACGTTTTAACCACATGCTATAATCTGAATTGAATATTCTCATATCTTTGGTTTTATGATACAATGGGCATTGTGAGGTAGGCCAGCGTGTCTTGGAGCCGATCGTGGAGCCTTAGAGACAGCAAAGAGACCAGCTAAAGATAGCAAATTCTGTTATTTTCAGGCCTTTTACAACAATCAACAGTGGTTATATGGTTACCATTATTGAATTCAAATTGTCTAATTTACTTAGTGTAATGGCATCTAGGTACCCAAGTTGATCAACATCCACTATGGTAGGATTTGAACTCATGTCTTCAGAAAATAGACCTGTGGTCCTGGATTAATATTCCATTGGCATAATCATTATTTCACTATCTTATGTTCAGCTGAATTAAAACTGCTGGTAACTGTAAAAATACAAAGGACTTTCAAATCAGCTCGATTAAGCATTTACAGCAGAATAAAAGTATGTAGAAGTATTGTAAGTAAAAAAAAATCTTAGGTTTGCTGCACCAACAAGCATTTCCAGATTTTTTTTTCCCAACTTCATTCAATGACCACGGTCATAAATTTGGAGGAAGCATAAAGACTTAAAGGGCATGCGGTTTTTCTTTTGCATGAATAAGAAGTTAATGCATCCCTTCCTTTCCTCAGCTACCTCAAAGACTTAAATGTCAGTTTCTAGTTGACTGAGCAGGTGACTACTTCTGCTATTTAAAACAAAATCCAGGGGCTCTTGTGGTGCAGTCGTAGTGTCCCTACCTCTGGACTTGGAGGCCCTCGGTTCTAGTCCCACCTGCTCCCAAGGAGTGTCGTAACATCTCTGAACAGTTTGATTTGAAAATATCTATAACAATCTTTCTTGGGCTCCAGTGACAGTAGTGGGGACCAAGAGGGCCCAAGTTCTAGTCCCACCTGCTCCAAAGGCATATCAAAAGCTTGTACAAACAGGTTGATTAAAATTACTATAAACAAGCTTTCACAAGTGAAATATCAGTTTTAGAATCTACAACAGAGATTTGGAACTTATTGTGGATGAATCTTGGGATTAATGCACATCATTCTTTGCTGTCACAGAGCATAAAGAAGTGTAATGCAACACCTTTAAAAAAAAAGCTTCTTTCCTATTCAGCACAGCTTCTGGCTAATACTACTGTACAGAACAGCTTAAGGTTTGGCCTAAGATACCCCCATAAGGATCTTTGCTACTATAATCTGTTCTTTTATTTATTGTATGATAAATAACAACTATCTCAGCAATGGCATGTGTCATTGTTTAAAAGTTTGAAGAGACAAGAGGGAGAGGCAGGAATGCATGGTTTAATTTAAAGATTGTTACACATTTTAGGCTTTTGATATATCATTTAGAAACATCATTATGACAAAGTAACTCTTGATATTTGATTGGCTTTAAGATTACAATGTTAGCATGTGTATCAATGCTACAATGTGGGACTCGAAGACTTCAGAAATAAATGACTGAAGGAAAATTTTCATTGTTTGTAAATCTACAGGAAACCATAAGATTAACAACCAGTATATATTAATTTGAACTTAAAAACCAGTGCATCTAATTAAGCTAGCACTTCTAACTAAATAAACCAAGAATAAAAATGCTTTAAGCTCCTTGTAATTTGCCTAAAACACGTTCAAGACCCAAATTCCCAAGAATATTCAGATTATTGTAGTGCTTAATTTCTATACACTTTATTTTCCAAGTAATACTATTTTCTGAATGAAAGGCAGTTTTGCACTGTGGAATCAGTAAGACTAGGCTGACACTATTCATGCTGAGTTGTATTGGCAATGGAGTGAAGTTTGTAATTTCAACTCTTTGGTTCTGGTCTTAGTTCCTATCAGTGAAAGAAATGTCAAGTTCACTGTATAATTTAAAATCCAGAAGAACTGAAAGTCAAAAGCAGCTCGTTTTTTTTGAACATTTTTAAAAAAAAGCACTGAAAGTTTAAAGTTTAGAAAAATAAGAGTTATGTGTTTTCACTGTTACCTATAGTACTATCACTCGGCTCTTCAGGATCTGGAGTGTTACTGCGAAGGCTATGCATATCTCGCCGCCGTTGTCTATGCCGTCGTCGATACTGGAATTCAGCATATTCCTAAATTCAACAAATAAGTGGTTGCATGTTTAGGAAAGATTGCACAGTACTTGAACATCTAGCCAGAAACAAAATTGTATATCTCGTCAACATCTGCTATTATTAATGTGCAACAATATCCACTGATCTTTTCCTATTGCAATTACACCCATCTACCAGTGGTGACATAGAAGTAGCTTGCTTTTGCACCTGTCAGTTCTTCAGCCTATGACATCTTTACAGTATGTACAAACATTTGTGTTAAAGTTTTTGTGTACTTGATAGTTTCTCAAACTATTCTATACATGACTATTTAAGTACAAACATAGAATCAAAATATGTCATATTAAAATAAAAGCCAAAGAGACAGCTAGTTACTCTCCATCTTTAAACCTACTTTAATTGAAAACTACACCTGATACTCGTGCAGTTTATAACATACTTAAAGAATGATATACACGCACAGGATGCAATTTGATGGAATGCAGTTTGACAGTTGAAACATATGATTTTTCAATGTTAACCATCAGAAAATGAACTTTAGCTGGTTTTTGAGTGCAAGGCAACACAGCTGATGCTTACCTGTTCTCATCTTATGACCAGACAGACATTTCTGAGGTGTCACTGAGGGAACAATTGATGGAATATTAGGTCCAAATGTGGTCTCCTTGTTACAGGAAGGATTTACCAGGATGTTACCGGGTATGGAACATTTGAGTTATAAAGAAAGGCTGAATAGGCTGGGACATTTTTCACTGAAGCATAGGAGGTTGACAGGTGATCTTATAGAAGTTCATAAAATAATAAGGTATAGACAGGGTTAATGGTAATTTCTCTAGGATGGGGAATTTGAAGACTAGGGGCTACATATTTAAGATTAGAGGACAGAGATTTAAAAAAGACATGACCGCCAAAGTCTTTACAAAGTATGGTCGCGTGTGGAATGAACTTCCTGAGAAAGTGATGGATATGGGTACAATTACAACATTGGAAAGAACATTTGGATAAGTACATGAATACGAAAGATTTGGAGGGATATGGGCCAAGAGCAGGCAGATCTGACTAGTTTAGTTTGGGACTATGGACTGAGTGGATGAAAGGGTCAGTATCCGTGCTATAGGACTATGAGAGGAAGAAGAAACTTCATCTTCTTTTCCTTAATCTAAAGATACAAAGGCTAATTGTAACAACCTAACTCTATACCTGTAATCAGTTGATCTAGTACAGACCAACAAGTACATCTTTGACCTTTGGGTTCATAAGGCTTTGTTCCTCATGCGGTGTACCTCTTCCAATAAATCAGTGCTGCTTAGAGATACCACTTTACCCATATGCAAACTGCAATCAGTAAGGACAGGTGACACTTCCTCCACAACAATCCTCAATACCAGTGCTCTGCAAAGTTACGCACTCAGTCCTTTATTTTACTCCTTACACACTCAGCACTGGGTGGCCAAATTCAGTTCTAACTCCATATACAAATTTGTTGATGATAGCACTGCAGTAGGTCGGATCGCAAGCAATGAGACAAAGTACAAGAAAGAGATAGCGATTTTGGTGGCATTGTGTAAAGACAACAATCTCTCTCGATGTCAGCAAAACAAAAGGAGCTAGGAAGTGGAGAAGAGGATGCTCCCCTCTCTAGATCCATGATGCTGAGGTGGAAGTGGAGAAGAGGAGTAAATATCACCATTGATGCATCCATGTCAATCCATACAGTCAAGAAAGCACACCAACACCTCTGCTTCTTTAGAAGGCTAAGGAAATTCGGCATGTCCACAAGACTAACCAATTTTTATCATAGAAAGCATCCTATTTGGATGCATCACAGCTTGGTTTGGCAACTGCTCTGCCCAAAATGCAAGAAATTAGAGTCGTGAACACAGCCCAGTCCATCACGAAAACCAGCCTTTCTGCCACTGACTACATCTAAATTTCCTGCTGTCTCAGGAAAGCAGCCAACATCATCATGGACCTTTCCTACGCCAGTCATACTCTCTTCCACCCTCTTCCGTCAGGCAGAAGATATAAAAGATTGAAAACACGTACCAGCAGATTTAAAAACAACTTCTTTTCCAACTTATCAGATTTATGAACGGAACTCTCATATTAGAGTTGATCTTTCTCTGTACCTTCTGTGCTGTAACACTAAATTCTGCATTCTGCTCTATTACCCTGATGTACTTATGTAAGGTATGATTAGTCTGATAACATGCAAAACAATACTTTTCACTGTATCTCTGTATAAATGACAATAATATATATCAAAATCAAATCATATGCATTACCGTATTTTTAGTCAAAAACATCTTGAATACAAAAACGGACAACTGTACTTTACATGAGCAGTTAAGTAACAAATATTTACCACCACTCAGTGTGAACGTGGCTGATCCTTTTACCAAAGTTTAACATAAATTTACCAGATACAACACATCCTTGTGAAGCTACTGTGTATCAAAAAGATGCAAATAACTGGAATCAAGATTAGAAGTCACTTAAAGGAGCTGTCCTGTGCAGTCATTACAGCCTAAAAAGGCTTTTAAATAGAAATCATAAAACCCTTACCTGCAGGCCTTCTATGTCTTGTCCTCCATACCTGCAGGCCGTTTTGCATAAAGAAAATAAGTAAAAAAATTATTTTTAACATACCACACCCACAAAGGGCTGACATCTGGCATATGTCGTCTTCCAGTGTCAGGCACAGAGACAGAAAGTGTGTCTGTCCCTAAATCAAGCTCAGCTTATAGAAATGGTGTCAGGCTGTAAAAATTGTGCACTGAAGTGCGAAAGCCTGACACAGAGAAAAGTATTAGTTTTAGTTGATGAGCAGTTTAAAAAAAAAGCTACATTTTGAAATTAATGATAGTTAGCAGCAGAATTGGTGGTACCATTCACTATCACCTCCTATTCAGGATAGCTCCTTTAAATAAAGGTCCTCCTATAAACTCTGCACTGAAAGGGCTATGTGATATAACCGCAAGCAGTGTTTACCTACCTCTGGTGATGCAAAACCTAAATATTCCCAATCCCAGGTTCCACCAGCAAAACTGTAACAAACAATTCAAAATTCTGTCAATATGGCACTTACTTAATCTGAACTGAGTTACATGGGTAGCCAATAATAACAGTTTTTGAACTAATGACCAACATCTGTAATTCACTAACTTGCTTTGAAGTAAAAATTCAAACTTTCAAATTGTTCGACAGGTATTTGTAAATTACTGTGGCACTGAGTTTATAATTCAGAGCTAACACTACAGAAGTACAAAACATGTAATTTAACAGCACTGTGCTAATCTTAAATTTAACAGAATGTCTTTCCATTATTAAATAGTTTAAATTAAGTGGGGTGACTGAAATTTATGGTAATTTAACATTTTTCTACTTCTGTTAAAATAGAAATGAAAGAAATCCAAGCACCCAAAATATGGAGCCTTCATTAATAAGCAAAAATGGACAAAGACTGTACCTATATTTAATCACTATATAACAGTGGTCTCAGGATTGCACCATGTGATATACATACCAGTATTCTACATTTTTGTGCCCTTTTACAATTTCTGCACAGAGAGACGAAGAGTGCAGTTTTGCTATAGCTCCCTACTGTTTAAATGAGATTTCAGTTTCACATGTTTCTCAGCAAAAAAAAACTATCGTGGTTTCAACCCATTCGAACAAATGCCATGGATTCCGACTTTATGTTTCATAGATTGTAAACACCATCTGAGTTAATTCAAATATCAACAATGTATGTACATGAGATCAATGTGGTTTTCCAGGTCAATAAAGTTTTAATAAACAGAGAAATAGGATGAGATAACCTGGGATTGGGCAAAATGATCTTTGTTTCTATCCAAATGCAGAACTTGCATGTTTATGAATAATGAAGTCTAATTTGTAGATATAGTTTTCATGCAAGGCACTAAAATGCTAATGATTCTGATCTGCACCATTTTCAACAGCAAAAACAGTAAAACACATGCTTAAGAAAATTCTAAATTACTGTAAATGTTGCCAAACAGAGCAAAACATGCCATTAAATTAAGAGGCTTTGCTTTAAAAAAGTTAAATTCTTCATGATATTTTATCTTGGTGTATTAAATTATTCTGTATAGCAATGCAAATGGCTATTAAAGTAATGTATACTGGGCAAGTACCTGCGTCTCTGCACTTCTGGTGAATCTGCAGGTGCAACACCACGAGCCACCGAGGCCAAGAACTCTTGTCTTTTCTGTTGAACGAGACATGCCGCTCGGATAATTTTATGGCGAGGAGTGCGGAGGTAAGGACGGTTTACTTTCTGAGCCAGATCTTCAGTCACCATCTCTAGGTCTGTCTGTTTGAATAGAATGGATGTAAATTATGTTACATTGCAACGTCACCCAAATGCAACGTGTTGGCACAGGAAAGTTTTGTGGATGAACAAAGAGCTATTTGCTGCTGGGATCTTAGATTTTCTGTATGCATAGCAAGGATTCAAAAGCGTCCTGAACCATAAAAAGGGACATGAATGAAGTGACTTTACTGGCTGAATGAAATGGTACAATTTGTAAGAATCCTGATGAGTCCATCACACTATATCAGACATTATTTCAATAAATTTTTTTTTCAGACACTAAAATTGTAATGACCTGACATTTTACAAAAACAACAGAAAGCTGTTAATGTATTGACTGGAATCAAGTCATTAGTAGATGGATCTCATAAAATGAGTTCCCTGACTTGGGCTGTTATTCTGGTCCAATCAGAATAAGAACAGATAAGAACAGGAGTGTGAGGGGTTCTGTTCACCGTGGGAGTTGGCTCTGAGTTAGCTGGGTGTGTTTCATGTACTATCCATGTGTAAACAAATGGTGACTGGTGACAGGATATCAGCCTTTATGAAGTTATTTCAGTTAAGGCATTGGAAACAGCTCAGTCAAGGTTTACTGGACTAATACCTGGAATGAGCATATTGTCTTATGTGGGAATGGCTACACAGGCTAGCCCTGAAATCCTCTGGAGTTTACAAGAGTCAGAGATGACTTAATTGATGTTTTTGTTGTGTGAGAGATTCTAGAATTAGAGAACAGAGTGTAAAAGTAAGGTGTGCTCATTTAAAACAGAGATGAGGTAACACTTTTCTGTCAAAGGGAAGAGTATCTTTAGAATTCCCTTCCTCAAAAGGCAGTGGATGAAGAATCTTTAAATATTTTTAAGACAGAGGTAGATAGATTCTTGGTTACTAAGGAGATAAAAAAATTACCAAGCATGTATAAAGTTGAAGTAAAAATCAGGTCAGCTGTAATCTGACTGAATAGCAAACAGGCTGAATGGCCTATTCTTGTTCCTTGATCGTATGTTCATAAACGAGGTACTCTGGCAAACCAGGAGAGATAAAAACAAAAATCAAATAAAAGCAAAATGTTGCAGATGCTAGAAATCTGAAACAAACAGAATGATATAGAAATCCAGCAGGTCTGGTAGTATTGGTGTAAAAAGGAAGGGAGGCAATGGCTTGATGGTATCATTGTTAAGCTACTAATCCAAAAACTCAGCTAACGTTCTGGGGTCCAGTGTTTGAATGTCATTATGACAGATGGTGGAATGTAAATTCAACAAAAATATCTGGAATTAAGTACCTACTGCTATGAAACATCGGCAATTGTCAGAAAAATCAATCTGGCCCACAAATGCCTTTCAGAGAAGGAAATCAGCTATCCTCACCTGGTCTGGTCTACATGTGACTCCAGACCCATAGCAATGTGGTTGACCCTCAACTGCCTGCTGAAATGGCCTCAGTTGTATCAATCACCATGAAGTCTCTACAAAAAACATGAAACTAGACTGACCACCTGGCATCAACCTAGGCAAAGGAAACGACAATGGCAAAAATGACTTGTTAACCCTGCAAAATCCCCAATAAATTCTGGGGTTGGTGCCAAGATTGGGAGAGCTGTCTCATAGACTAGTCAAGCAACAGCATGACTCATGGAATCATACGTTATAGACAATGTCCCAGACACCACTATCACCATTCCTGCACATGTTCTGTCCTGACCTCAGCAGAGGTGGTATACAGCCTGAAGGGAATTGTCCTGTGATTCCTCAACATTGATCCTGAACCCCACAGTCTCATGGCTTCAGGTTAAACATGGGCACAGATTGCTGATTGCTCTGTTCTGTACTGTCCTCCCTTCGCTGATGAGTCAGTACTCCATGTTGAACAACATTTGAACAACGCACCAAGGGATGGCAAGGGCACAGAATGTACTCTAAGTGGAGGATTTCAATGTCCGTGACCAAGAGTGGCTCAGCAGCAGCACTATTGATAGAGTTGGTCAGGTCCTAAAGGGCATAGCTGCTAGGCTGGGACTGCAACAGGTGGTGAGGGAACCAATGAAAGGGAAAAACATACTTGACCTCTTGCACCCCAATCTGTCAGCTGCACGTGCACCTATCCATGACAGCATTGGTGCAAATGACCATTGTACAGTCCTTGTGGAGACCAATTCTATCCTTCACATTGAGAACACCCTCCATCGTGTTGTGTGGCACAATCACCATACTAAATGGGACAGACTTTGAACAGATCTACTAACTTGACTGGGCACCCATGAGCCCAAAAAGGGGAAAAAGGAAGAAAGCCAGATAGAAGTGATGAACTCAGCACCCAGGCACAAACACTGCTATGCTGCTGCCACCATTTTAGATTACATTTGGAGGTGATCTTTCAGGAATCACTGAAGTCAGGGAAGATTCCATAAAACAGCTAATGTAACATCCTGCTTAAGGAGGCAGACAGAAGAAAGGGAACTACAGACCGGTTAGCCTGACCTTGGTTGTTGGTAAGATATTAAGAGTCCACTATTAAGAACTGCTTTATGACGTACTTGGTAAAATAAGGCTGAATCAGTATAGCTTCATCAAGGGGACGTCATATCTGACAAATCTGTTACAATTCTTTGAGGAGGTAACAGGCAAGTTAGATGAAGGAGAGTCACTGACATCATCAAGGCAAAATAAGTTAAGAGTCCATGGTGTTAGGGGCAGGTACTAGCATAGATAATGGATTGGTTGACTAGCATAAGGCAGAGAGCAGGGATAAAAGGGGTCTTTTTCAGGATAGCAGCCAGTGACTAGTGGAGTTCGCAGTAGCCGGTGTTGGGACCAAAACTATTCACGTTATACATTAATGATCTGTTGAAATTCACAACACTAGGTTATAGTCAAACAGGCTTATTTGGAAGTACAAGCTTTCGGAGCCCTGCTCCTTCGTCAGGTAACTAGTGGGGCAGGATCCTAGAACACAGAATTTATAGTAAAAGATCAAAGTGTCATACAACTGATGTATTGAACAAACCTAGATTGCTGTAAAGTCTTAAATTACTTATAACGGGGTTGTAGGGTTCGATTCATTAATTTTTTTTAAAAATTACAACCTTTAGTTATCTCGGGGATGTGACTTGAAAGAAGTTCAGTGGTGTCTGGGACATTAGTGAATCGAAACCTGCAACTCCATTCTAAGTGACTGAAGACTCAGCAGCGATCTAGGTTTGTTCAATGCATCGAATGAGTTGTATGACAATTTGATCTTTTACTGCAAATTCTGTGGCCTATGATCCTGCCTCACTAGCTAGCTGACGAAGGAGCAATGCTCCGAAAGCTTGTACTTCCAAATAAACCTGTTGGATTATTGTGTGATTTTCAATTTTGTCCACCCCAGTCCAACACCTGCACCTCCACATTATTAATGATCTGAACAAAGGAACTGAGGGCATTGATGCTAAATTTGCAGATGACAAAGATGTAGAGGGACAGGTAGTGTTGCGAAAATGGGGAGGCTGCAGAAGAACTAGACAGCTAGGAAATTGGGCAAAGAAGTGGCAGATGGAGTGTAATGTGGCAAAGTGTGCACTTAGGCTCTTGGGCAGGAAGAGCAGAGGCAAAGACTATTTTCTAAATGTGGAAAGACTTTGGAAATCTGAAGCACAAAGAGTCTTGGGAGTCCTAGTTTAGGATTCATTTAGGGTTAACATGCAGATTCATTTAGGGTTAACATGCAGGTTCAATTAGCAGTTAGCAAGGCAAATATAATGTTAGCATTTATTTCAAGAGAGTTCGAGTACAAATGCAGAGATGAACTCCTGAGTCTTTGGAAGGCTCTGAACAGGCCACATTTGGAATATTGAGCATAGTTTTGGGCCCTGGATCTGAGGAAAGATGTGCCGGCATTGGAAGGGGTCCAGAGAAAATTTGTAAGAATGATCCTGGAGGTGAAGGGCTTTTCATTTGAGACGAGGTTGAGGATTTTGAATCTGTACTTAATAGGAATTTAGAAGGATGAGAAAAGAACTGATTGAAACTTATGAGAATACTGAGATGCCTCTATACAATGATCATGCAGAAAATGTTTGCACGAGGAGGAAACTAGGACTTGACAGCACAGCCTTGGAGTGAAGGGACGACAGAGATAAGGAATTTCTTCAGCCAGAAGGGAGTGAATTTGTGGAACTCATTGCCTCAATGCGCCTTGGAAGGCAAGTCACTGAGTGCATATAAGACAGAGGTTCTTCATTAATAAAAGGAATCAAAGGTTTTTGGGAGAAGGTAGGAGAAAGCGGTTGAGAAACATATTAGCTATAATTGAATGGTGGAGCAGACTTGATGGGCCGAATGGCCTAATTCCTTTCCTATGTCTTATGGTTTTATGAGTTCCTCTCTGCTTAGCAGTGTGAGTAAAGTTGAGTGGATTGATGTCTGGAAAGAAAAACATTTTTCCACTCTGGTGGTCCAATTAAGTTTCCACAAAGGACTGAAACTCAAATAATATGCAAATTAAAGAGAAAGGGACAGATTTCAGTCTTCCAAAAATGAAACCTTTTGTCACTGCAAGCTCGTGGATACACAGTACATTTTTAAAAATTGAACAGAATCAGGGTATTGTTCTCAAGGCCAGAATTTGCTGCCCAGCCAAACTGTGCTTCACCCATTTCAGTGGGCAGTTAGGAGTCAACCACATTGTTCTGGGTCTGGTTTCAAATGGGCCAGTTTAGGCAAACATAGTTTTCCTTTCCTAAAAGACATCAACGAACCAGATGTGTTGGCACAAGTTTATTGCAGCTGTCATGCTCAACATTACTGAGATTAGCTTTAGATTTCAGATTTATTAACTGAATTAAAATTCCTCAATGTGCTGTGGTAGGATTTGAACCCACATCTCCACAGCATTAGCTCTGACATCTGGATTATTAGCCCAAAGGTATTACCACTATTCCATCCTCTCCCCAGTGTTGCATTCAGTCCTGTCACAATAAATATGGAATAGTGTGAAATTAATGTATTTTACTGAGCTTTTGAAGTCAATGGCCAAGCAACACATTTAAACAGTTTGCTGAAATTCCCTTGGCTCAGTGTTTATTAAATTAATAACTGAATCAGGTAATCAAATTACGGATTTAGATTTTCGCAATAGTGTGGGCCAGTTAGATCAAAGGTATACACCACTAAGGTCCCAGTGATTAACAGAATGCAAGATTTAAAACTCAGTCATGATTGAATAGAACTTTGAGGTTTTACAACATTTATTTAAGGGTAAAAGGCCTTATTTAAGGCCTTTTATTCCTGATGAAGGGCTTTTGCCCGAAACGTCAATTTCGAAGCTCCTTAGATGCTGCCTGAACTGCTGTGCTCTTCCAGCACCACTAATCCAGAACATTTATTTAAGCCTGAGCAAATATCTGGCAAAATGGAGAGTGCTAAAACAAAAGGCACAATTTTTTGGCAGGACTGATTAGGTGCATGTGATTTTTCCATTGAAAAGTTATTGCTGATAGACTGTCTGCCAAAACAAAGAGAGTCATGGATTCAGAGGAAAAGCTGGGTTTGGACAACAAACTCTTCAATCATGCTGCAGCTACATACACGTAGTCAGACAACTTTATGTCTTATTGTTGGTAACACTGACAATCCATTCTTCATGATTTGGAGTCGCCGGTGTTGGACTGGGGTGTACAAAGTTAAAAATCACACAACACCAGGTACAAAGTTAAAAATCACACAACACCAGGTTATAGTCCAACAGGTTTATTTGGAAGCACTAGCTTTCGGATCGCTGCTCCGTCATCAGGTGGTTGTGGAGAATAAGATTGTAAGACACAGAAATTCTGCTATAAATTCTGTCTTACAATCTTATTCTCCACAACCACCTGATGAAGGAGCAGCGCTCTGAAAGCTAGTGCTTCCAAATAAACCTGTTGGACGATAACCTGGTGTTGTGATTTTTAACTTTCTAAATCTATTCTTCATTCTCAGGTCATTATAGCACTATAAATGCTTCAGGGGTCTTCAGAGTTGGCATCGAAGATTTACTATTGCATGGGAAAAGCCTTTGGCTTAATGTGGATGCCCCTTTTCTCAGTATGAAGCAGCTTGTATCATGATCCAAATATGACAAATGCAGATTATTCAATCTTAAATTTGGAGCTGACATCCAGTGGAATAGAAACATCTAGCACACATAGATGCTGCCTCCTCCTCGTTTTATAGATTCAGGCTGTACAAAAACGCCCAGCTATAGAAGGGGGTTTTTGGCTGTCCCCCGATTAGAGGGTAATGTTACTGATAGGTAGCAAAGTTCTCCCATGTGTCTTTTTGTGATTGAACAGGCTATTTCTTGCACTTCAAATTCATCAGAATGTAAGAGCAGGGAGGTTATCCTGGATTACACAAAGTTGATTAGGTCATAGAGTTCTGGAATCCACATTATGAGTTTTGATTCAAGAGGGTGCTGAGGATACTTACCAGGATGTTGCCTGAGCTGGAGAATTTCAGCGATGAAGAGAGGTTGGACAGATTGGAATTATTTTCCTTACAGCAGAGGAAGCATGATTAAGATGTACAAAATTATAAAGGGGCATAGACAGGAAGGAATCTATTCTTTTACTGGGGGGATCAAGTGATCAAAGCACAGAGTTAAGATAAAAGAGTAAGAGGTTTCGAGGGGATGTGAGAGACAGAAACCGTCAAAATTTTGATAGTATTTGGATGTACAAGATATTCAAGGATTTGGACCGAGTCCTGGAAAATGGGATTAGAATAGTTAGGTGTCTGCTTTTGACTGGCACAGTCTTGATGGGGGAAAGGGTGTTTTTGTGTATTGTAGAGATCTATGATGATTGACCATATAAGGCAGAATGCCCCATAAGGCAATGGATTCCTCCTGAATGAGGCAGGGCTGGTGGAATTTCTTTGTTGCTAATTGTCGCTGATAGAGCAGAGGTTTGGCTTAAGTAAGGATTGGATTATTTTCCTTCCTTCGCAGCCTCATCATTAAGCCCTTATGACTTAAAGTGTGATGCAAATTTATGGATCAAACGCAAGTGGACTGGATAGTGAAGGTGGCATTTAGTATGCTTGCCTTTATTGGTCAGTGCATCGTGTATCAGAGTTGTGAGGCCATGCTGCAGCTATACAAATCATTAGTTTAGCCACTGCATGCAATTCTGGTCTTCCTGCTATTCGAAGGATGTTGTGAAACTTGAAAGGGTTCAGCAAACATTCACAAGGATGTTGGCAGGGTTGGAGGATTTGAGTTTATAGGGAGGCAGAATAGGCTGGAGCTATTTTCCTTGGAGTGTCAGAGGCTGAGGGACTACCTTGTAGAGGTTTATAAATCATGAGGGGTATGGATAGGGTAAATAGACATGGTCTTTTCCCTGGTTGGGGGAGTCTAGAACTAGCAAGCATAGCTTTAAGATGAGAGAGGCAAGATATAAAAGGGATCTAAGGAGCAACTTTTTCATGCAGAGACTAATGTATGCGTGGAATGAGCTGCCTGAGGAAATGGTGGAGGCTGGTACAATTACAATGTTTAAAAGGCATCTGGCTGGGTATATGAACAGGAAGGGCTTAGAGAAATATGGGATGAGTGCTGGCAAATGGGCCTAGATTAATTTAGGATATCGGGTTGGCATGGGCGTGTTGGACCAAAGGATTTGTTTCCATGCTGTATATCTCTAGGATGCTAATTAGGTGAGATTAGATTAGATTCTACATAGTGTGGAAACAGGCCCTTTGGCCCAACGAGTCCACACCGACTCTCCGAACAGTAACCCACCCAGGCCCATTTCCCTCTGACTAATGCACCTAACGCTCTGGGCAATTTAGCATGGCCAATCCACTTGATCTGTACATCTTTGGACTTTTTTTTATTTACTTAATTGGTACAAGTTTCTCCCAGTCACTAATGTCAATGCTGTTGTGCTTCAGGGAGCACTTCAACATGACCAGGAAGCATTTTCTCTTCTCCAGCATCCAATGCTGGCCATTTTAATTTAGAAATAAAACAGCTTTAGAGACACTTTTCTGCATCTGGATACAATGCCCAATCCACTGAAGTTAAGTTTGTGGAGTTATGCTTGATGGTGGAGTTGATAGCAAAAAGACAAAAGTGTGTTTGACATCCTCCCGAATGAGGCAGGGCTGGTGAAATTTCTTTGTTGCTAATTGTCGCTGATAGAGCAGAGGTTTGGCTTAAGTAAAGAATATGGTGACAACTGCTTTGTATACTGGACGACTCTTGACTCACTTTTGGAGGTTGTAGTGGTCAAACAGAGGTGGCTGCCAAAGAATTGGAGGTGCTCAACATATTTCAATGCCTCTCCTTCAATTTGGAGATGACATCAAATATTTTGCTGACTAGGCGTGGATGATGTAGCTCTGTTTCAGCAAGATTCAACTAGCGACCAAGCTTCTTGTACTGTATGCAGAATTGGAGAAAGAGTGTTTTGCAAATCTTGTGCAGAGTGGGCAATGACACTGCTGTGATCTGTATAATCATGCATGTCTACAATGGTTGGTTTAGCACTGAGCTTGAAGAACTTTCTATGTACGCAGCAATAAATCAATAGTCTTCTGGTGTGACTTAACTAATTACTCTATTACCTGCATAACAATAGATACGGTCATGGAAGGAGTACTCAGATTTTGGTCTACCAGACTTTTACTGATACAAATCCTTTCACACGGGGCATGAAATATCCCACAAACTGCTGTTGGTCAGAGATTGAAAACACAATGCTGAAAGTCCTCAAAAGATCAGGCAGCATGTGGAGAGAAAGTGTTATTTTAGGTCTCTGACTCTTCATCAAACTTGAGAAATTAACTCTTTTCTCTCTACAGGCACTAATTGATCTTTTGACGACTTGCAGTATTTTTTGCTTTTATTTCAAATTGCTAGCACCTGCAGCATTTTACTTTGTTTTTGCCAATAATTACAAACTCCAGCCACTTTAGAATATCATTATTTTAGCTAGTTCAGCTGGTGTGCATCCATGATGAGAAAATGTTGCCATTGCATAGTTCAAATATTGACTCAAAACCAGTGGACCTTATTGTGCATAGATGAAAGCTTAGTGAAGTTCCGTAGCTTAGCATTACACAAGTTTCCTAGCACATTGTGTACTCTGTTCTATATTTATCAATACACTAATTAATTAAAAACTTTTAGCAAATAGAAAACCTAATACTACATCATTGAATTTTGGCAAAAGTACCTGCATGAGCTCAAATATTTCTTTCTTTGTGCTTTTAGGTTCCAGAAAAAATCCATAAGGGTAGGAGCACTTCAAGATACGTCTGGTTTTCAAAAGTTCATGTACTGCTTCTTCAATAAAAGTGGTATCTGGGGACCCTCCTTCAACTGATAAGATAAAGCAAGACATATTACACAGTGAAGAATGATACTTTATTATCTACTGTTATTTTTCCAAAACAAAAAAAATGAAACAGCTGGAGAAGCTGCCTCCAAGCTTCCTGGACTACCCCAAAGCATTTCAGAATTTTAAAAAATTTCCTTTTCAACCAATTAATTACTGAATTAAGTCCTGTTTCATACACAGAAAATAAGGACTGCTTAGTTCTTGGGGAAGTTACCTTCTATAGTATGAACTTAGATCCTATCAAATATGATCCTGGTAAAGAAGGCTTTGATATTTATTTGGAAAATACAAATTGCTCTAGATGAACAATGTAAAAAGTCACAATTATGTCACAGTGGTACTGCAGGGAGACAGGTTTTCCAAATGTTTGCCCTTGGAGGTTGCATATATGTCCAGTTTGGAGCCTCAGGGACAACATCACATGTTTCCAGTATCGGCATGTATAGCAAGCTTCATAATTCTTGGTACTTAAATTTAAGATGTATTCAATAGTGAGCCAATTATACAAAAAACACTTTGTTCAAACCTTCATGCCCTCAATTTAAATAAACTAGTCAATAAGCCCTGATTTTTGGGTTGGAGTATACAAATTCAAGCAAATGAAAAATAAATTAGACAGTCAGCTCCAGGAGAAGGATTCTGAGTAATCCAAGATGGAGGACAGGAAAAATATCTGGCTGTAACAGCTGCTCCTTTCTTAAGGTATTTTAGTTTCTGGAGGCGATTTCCTCAAATTCTAGGAGCAGCAATTACTGTTTTATATGCTGTTGTATTGTTTTGGAACTTTGGGGGAAAAAAACTCAAAACAGCAGCAGTTTTAAAAGGGAGAAAGTAGACAAAGGAAGCACATGGTGAGATCAGCGCAGGAGAGAGAGAGAGAAAGAAAGAAACTGACACTACTTTTGCTGTTTGAATTCATGTATCGCTGGACATCGGAGGTCATCACACAGAAGGAGGTACGTGTATGGAATGACCTGCCAGAGGAAGTGGTAGAGGCTGGCACAATTGCAACATTTAAGAGGCATTTGGATGGGTATATGAATAGGAAGGGTTTGGAGGGATATGGGCCAGGTGCTGGCAGGTGGGACTAGATTGGGTTGGGATATCTGGTCGGCATGGAAGGGTTGGACTGAAGGGTCTGTTTCCACGCTGTACATCTCTATGACTCTATGACTAAGTTAAGATTAACACACAGTGTGGAAATAGGGAACTTCATTTTTTAGTTTTGTTGTATTGCTTTATGTTGATTTATAAGATCTGAGGTAAACCTAATAGTGTACATTCTTTGACACTAAGGTAATGCGAGGAGTCTCAAAGATAGCAGAATGCTTTTACTTTTGCCTATCTCAGTTTTCTCTCACAGAATTTGCCTCCATTACTACTCCCAGTTAGATCTGGTGATGCAGCACAACAAATCAATCTATCTACTAAATCAGCTCCATAGCATATCTGTTCATGGCTCCAGCTCCAAGTCCCAGATCGTAACTCATGTTGCTCTGGCTACATTAACTTTCAGTCCAATCCCAGTCACAGAGATGCGTACTATGGGCAGCATACGTCACTCAGTGATCTTGGATGCAAATTCTGCAGCATAGATCTTAGCAGGGCTACTGACATTTAAAGTGAATTGAGTCTGCTCTCTGACATGGCTTTCTGGGATCAATGTCGCTGGAGTCATGCTAAGTTGGATGAAATTAAGCAGTGCATATAATCTTGCTAGCAGGAGACACAGATCCTTAACAAAAAAAAAGAGATCTGGAGTCCTGACTCATTGGAGGTTGATAAACAAAAATGCACCAAGAAAATCAGAAAAGATTTCTTCCTAGCAAAGATAAGCCCAATATCCACAGTAATGTTCTTAACTTAGTCAAATCTGTGATTATTTCTATACGTGGATAATCCAACTATTATGGACCAGATCGAACCCCCTCAAAATATATTAAGGTAGCCCAGAAACGTTTTATTATTTTAAAGGGAAGTGACAGACGTTGCATTCTAGATGTAATTTGATTGGTCAAACTACAAGATTTGAACTAAAACATGCTTGATTCATACACTATAATTAAAATACAACAAAAGAAAGAAAGAAAGAAAGAATTGGATAACTTAACTCTACTCGAAAACTCAAAAGAATAATGGATTATTTAACTACTAAACAATAACTGTCTCAATATAGTAATATCCCATAAATACACTCTTGGCAAAGGCAAATTTGGTAAAATAGATAGTCTCAGATGCAATTCTACAGTCCAGTATGAACAGAATCACGAGGGTAGAAACATTCAGCTTTAAGACCCCAGCAGCTGCGACTGAAACCTAAAACTAAAATCCTGGTTCTGTGGGAGCTTGACCCTACCCATTAAGGCTGCTTCTATTGTTCCAAAATAAAACTGAAGGCCTTACAAACTGTTTACTCTAGTGGCTTAATAGACTGCTCTTCAGCTCTCTCTCAACCTTTCTTCACAAAAAGACAAAACACACCTCAAAGCCGTAGTATTGTCACACAACCCATGATGAGACATTTCTATTTTCCTTCTATTCAATAATTGGAGAGACCGTAAACTTGTTATGCCAGAAAGCCAGAGTCTGAATGACAATTTCAACGTTTATAAACTCAGGACTGTGCGAAAGTCCTCTCAATCAGAATTACAGACCATAAGGCAGCAACTTTATAAGGCAGTAAGCAGCTTTAAATCTATAAGAATTTATTTTTAAGATGAGTTGTGGAGCAAATTAGCACATAGATCCACTACATTTCCATCAGCTATGTATATGTTTTTGTTCAAAAGCTTTTTGCTGGAAGGTTTGCTGCCAAACTGAAGGTATGTGAAATTAAAGAGAATCTGGCAGCACTGATGTGTATTTAGCTGAAGCATGGAAATGGTAGAGTTAACCAATTTTTATTTTGAAAGAATGGAAACTATAATTAAAAATAACGTGAACTGAGTGGAAAGATCAATACATCACGTTGCAATGATAAAAAAGATGTGGACAGCAAGTAACCGAGAAGAACAATTAACAATGTAATACATGCGATAGATGGATGCTGGATGAGTTTACTGAGGAAGAGTGGGATACATTCAGGGGGCACGAATGCTAGGAACAAGTTTTATGATCAAATAACAGCACGACAGCAGATAAGTCTCAAGAATTGTGTTGGAAAGTTGGTGGCTTAATATTATGTCACTGAATAAGTAAGCCTGATGCCCAGAATAACACTCTGAAACATGTGTTCAAATCTCATCATGGCAGCTGGCAGAATTCAAATTCAACGATTACATCTGCACAGTAAGGCTAGTTTCAGTAGTGTTGTAGAAACTCATTTAAAGTTCTCTGGTAATTAAAACAGGTCATCCTGGCAATTAGCCTATATGCAACTCAAGAGCCATAACAATTGGATTAGTTCTGAAATGGCATATCAAACCATTCAGCTCACGTGCAATCAGCAACATACAACAAATTCTGGCCTTACCAGTGACACTCAGATCTCATGAAAGAACATGGTTTGTTTTAAAAACCTGATCTTCAGATTGGACCACTTAACTTTCTATCCCAATGATGCGACGATCATTCTCCACTAAAGGAATTCATACATCATTAAGCATAAAAGTCCTGCTATGATTTGCTTTTCCAAAATGTAGCATCGCATTTATCTAAATTAAAACTCCATCTGCCACTCCTCAGTTCACTGGCCCATCTGATCATGGTCTCGTTGTAATCCTTCTTTGCTGTCCACTACACCTACAATTTTGATGTCATCTGCAAAGTTATAACTATACCTATGTTCACATACAAATCATTTATATAAATGACAAAAAGTAGTGGACCCAGCAACGATCCTTGTGGCATACCACTGGTCACAGGCCTCCAATTTGAAAAGCAACTCTCCACTACCACCCTCTGTCTTCTACCTTTGAGCCAGTTCTGTATCCAAATGGTTAGTTCTCCGTATTCCACGAGATTTAACCTTGCTAACCAGTCTCCCATGGAGAACCTTGTTGAACGCCTTACTGAAGGCCAAATATATCATGTCCACTGCTCTGCCCTTATCAATCCTCTTTGCTACGTATTCAAAAAACACAATCAAGTTTGTGAGACATGACTCCCCATGCACAAAACCATGCTGACGATCCCTAATCAGTCCTTGCCTTTCTAAATACATGTAAACCCTGTCCCTCAGGATTCCCTCCGACAACTTGCCCACTGGTCTATAGCTCCCTGACTTTTCCTTACCATCTTTCTTAAATAGTGGTACCACAGTCTTCTGGCACTTCACCTGTGACTATCGATGATACAAATATTTCAGCAAGAGGCCCTGCAATCACTTCCCTAGCTTCCCACAAAGTTCTGAAGTCAGGTCCTGTGGATTTATCTACTTTTATGCATTTCAAGGCATCCAGGACCTCCTCTGCTGTAATATGGACATTTTTCAAGATGTCACCATCTATTTCCCCACCTTCTATATCTTCCATGTCTTTGTCCACAGTAAACGTTGATGCAAACTACTCTTTTAGTACTTCCCTCATCTCCTGCGGCTCCACACATAGTCTGCCTTGCTGAACTTTAAGGGGCCCAGTTGTCTCCCTAGTTACCCTTCTGCTCTTAACATATTATAAAAACCCTTTGGATTATCCTATTGGGAAGATGTTGTGAAACTTGAAAGGATTCAGAAAAGATTTACAAGGATGTTTTCAGGTTTGGAGGATTTGAGCTATAGGGAGAGGTTGAACAGGCTGGGGCTGTTTTTCCTGGAGCATCGGAGGCTGAGAGCTGACCTGATAGAGATTTATAAAATCATGAGGGGCATGGATAGGATAAATAGACAAAGTCTTTTCCCTCCAGAACTAGAGAGCATAGGTTCAGTGTGAGAGGGGCAAGATTTAAGAGAGATCTAAGGGGCAATTTTTTCACACAGAGGGTGGTGTGTGTATGGAATGATTGCCAGAGGAAGGGGTGCAGGCTGGTACAATTGCAGCATTTAAAAGGCATTTGGACCCTCTCGTCTTTAACCCTCTTCTCATTGTACAAAACCAAATCAAGGATAGCCTTTTCATTTGTTGGGTCCTGAACACCAGTCTTAAAAACCATCCTGTGCACACTTCAAAAATGTATTTGCCAACATAAGGGAAGTGGGGCAAAAGATGGCTACAACAGGTGTGTGGGATTGAGAAGGCAGCTGTGAGAGGTATGGGAAATAAAGTCTGCAATAGGTGGGAAGGGAGATTAGCAGACAGCAAATGGGGATGCAGGAAGGTTACAAAAGGGGTGCGGTGCAAGAAGGAGCTGCTTGAGGGATATATGGGAAAGATTGAGGCTTTGAGAGTGTTTGGGGTGGTGGGAGAGAAAAGAGGAGAGCTACAGAAAAGAGAGACAACAATTTTACCATGTCGATAAAGAAAAACACCGTTAACTGGGATCCAAGAAAACTTTAAATCACAGAAGGTAATGAATTCCTTGTGAACGAATGTAAAATCTCTGGTTGAAGGTTGCATACTTCAGGAGTTACTAAACTTGGAAAAATTGTAGCGATTCCTATTGAAATGAACACTGCCAATTTTTAAATTTAAATCTGAGATTGCATTCTGAGCTGCAGTAGATAGAGCTGTAACTGCCTTGTTAAAAGCATCCAGCTTTGCACATATGCTTTCAGTTTTGCAGCAACATAAATACTGTAGCATCTTGGGAATGAATATTTCCTGTGTATGTCATGGCTTAACATTTAATGGAAGGAGTGTTATTTTTGAGGATATGCATGAATTATTCCAAATCTGCTCCTGCCCAAGTCAAAAAAACCTACGTATCAACACAAATACAGTATTGTTATGATGTAACATACCAGCTAATAAAATGTGACATGAATAAAGACAACTCTCAAGAAAATTTTGAGAAGCCCTTGAAAAATTATTCTGACCACTTCTCCTCAGATGAATATTGAGCTTCCAAACTGCAATCAAACCGCAAGTTAACAGAACCTCTGGAAAGTGTTAAAAAATATTGAAGACTTCAATAAGGTAAATAGATTCAATTTATTTTCACTCTGACAAGTCATAAACATCATGATAGAAATTTAAGGTGGCCACTAACTGGGTTAAGTGGAAAAAAAAGGGGGGAGTTTTTATTTAAGACACAGAGGATGGCTGGTTCACAAAATGACCCATCAAAAACAGAAGTGGAAGTAAAATCGTTCACAGTTTTCAACATAAACTAATGTTCTTTAAAGTTCTATCACTGTTGTAATACAAGAAGAAAACCAAGATTAAATACAGCCTGCAGATGAGGGAGGATTAACAAAAAGAGTATTGGATTGTGGGCTACAGATGCAAATCAAATTCCAAAATAACCCCCATTATGTGTAATCAGTTTTTAAAAGAAATACTTGGGTCACAGAATCACCAAATTGTTGTGGTGCAGAAGGCTGTCTTTCAGCCCATTGTGTCTGCACTAGACTTTGTGCTCTAAAGCAAAACATGCAGTAATTTTGGATATAGGAAACAGAGCAACTGGAACTTATGAATTTTCCTGCAGCTCTGACTGGGGAGTGAATGACTCAAATTTGAAGTACTACACAACAGTAGCATGCACTTGCAGTGTGACAAGTTTACATACGCAGTTTCTATTCAGTAACCACAGGAATGTCTTTGACAAAAGGTCACAATAGAGCAATAAAATGTAACAACAGGAAGCAAGTTTTCACAGGCAGGACATTGGTACTATCTAAAGACCTTGAAGAAAAAGCAAGAACAATAGTTCTTTCAGAAAGTTGCCCAGGCCTTAGGAGTCAAAATGCCTTCTGTAAAATGTTATAAAAGAAAACAACCTGCTTTGTAACTCCAGGCTGTTTTCCAAACTTCTGTATATCAGTGTGCCAGCCATAAAACAATAGCACTAATCTCTTCAGAGTATATTAATTATTGGTTTTATCGCCTACCTCCCTTCAGAGCTCTGCTCAGTTGTTCCATCTTTTCTTTGGCAGTTTTCAGAAGGCGTTGCTCTAACTAAAAGACAAAAAGGGCTGATTTTTATTCGATTCAAAGTTCGCAGTATTAAATGACAAATATTTCTGCCGTAACATACCTTATAACTATGCTCGTGATTTTTAAACCTTGTGTAGTAGTGCATAAATCTGTCAAGTTCCTGAAATTTCTTGTGCTTTTTCTCAGCCTGAAACAGAAGACAGATTTGCCAACTGCATATTTCTCGACAAAATAATCAATGGATATAAATACACAATATTTACTCAAAAAAGGACTGAGATAAGCAGTTGTACAAATATTCTACATCAAGTCAGGAGTCGAGAGAAATTTACAAAGGGAGAAGAAATACAAGCTAAACAAGTCGACATGAGACATTTTATAAAAAGCACATTTTAGACCAGCACATTATGTTGAAAAACTATTAACATAATTTCTTCCTTCACACCAACCCAACCACCTCCACTTTTACTTATCATGCAATGAGGTTTTTTAAAAAAAGCAAATAAGCATAGAAGACAAGAACAAACCACAGAAACCTGAAGAAGGTAATCACATAAAAAGGTTTGCTGAAAACATCAACTTATTAATTTCACTTCCAAAAAAATGCTTACTTCAGCTGTCATTTCCTTGGACTGTTCTTCAACCTGTTGGATTACTTCATATCGAGTGCATCTATAATAGCCTCCAGTGGACGAGCTGTGCTTCTTCCATTCTTCCAAACATATCCAGCAAAAGTCATATTTGCACTGTGGAGGATGCAGACATGTTTCAGTGTGATTTGGGTAAGTTGAATGAATAGGCAAATGAATGATAATATAGATAAATGCAAGGCTATCCACCTTTAGTAACAAAAATATGAAGGCAGATTAGCTGAATGATGACAAATTGGGAAATGGCAGGTTCATAAAGGAGTGGATGTCCTTTCACACTCGTCACTGAAAACATACAGTGAAGGTGGTAAATGGTATGCTGGCCTTCAAAGTGACAGGACTTCGGTACAGGAGCAGGCATATCTTGTTGCAATCCATATAGGGCCTTGGTGAGACCACACCTGACCTGCCATGTACAATTTTGGTCTCACCTGGAGGACGATGTTTTTGCTATAGAGTGAGTGCAGTGATGGTTGACCAGATGGATTCCATGGATGGAAAGAATGATGTAGGAGGACAGGTTGAACTGGTAAGGATTATATTCCTTGATGTTTGGGGGAAGAGGGACTCATATTAACCTATACTTCTCTAACAGGACTAGACAGGAGAAACCCAGAAAGGATGCTTCCGATGATCATAGAGTCCAGAACCAATCTGTCACAGTCTCAGCGTACAGAGTAGGTCATTTAAGGCAAGTGAGGAGAAATTTCTGTGGAATTCTCTGCATGTGAAAGTGTTTGAATTGAATTGAGAACATTGAATATTTTCAAGAAGGATTTAGTATAGTTCTTCAACCTAAATCTCAGGGTAAGGATAAATTATACATGAGAGACAGGTTGCACCTTAATAGGTGGGGGACCAGCATTCTGGCAGGCAGGTTTGCCACTGCAACACAGGTGTGTTGAAACTAAATAGTGGGGGTGAGGGGACAAACTGGAAATTTGAGGAAATTAAAGGGAAAGTGAGAGTAAGAGAAGTTAAGAAAGACAACAGAAGCAATGGAGCAGAAAACTCAAGAAGGGATCATACAGTATCGTTAAGTGAATTAGGGATTGATAGGAAGGGTGAGGGGAGAAACAAATTAAAAATATAATATATGAATGCAGAAACATAAGAAATAAGGTGGATGAGCTTGAGGGTCAGTTGGAAATTGACAGGTATGATGTTGTGGAGATAACTGAGACGTGGCTTCAAGTGGACAGGGCCTGGGAAATGAATATTCAAGGCTATACATGCTATCGAAAGGACAGACTGACGGGCAGAGGGAATGGGTGGCCCTGATGGTGAAGAATGATATTTTGTCCCTTGCAGGGGGCGGGGGCATAGACTCAGGAGATGTAGAATCAGTATGGATAGAGCTGAGAAATTCTAAGGGTAGGAAGACACGAAAGGGAGTTATCTACAGGCCCCCAAACAGTAGTCTGAATGTAGGGTGTAAGTTGAATAAGGAGTTGAAATTGGTTTGTCACAAAGGAATGACTACAGTTGTAATGGGGGATTTCAACATGCAGGTAGACTGGGAGAATCAGGATGCTATTGGACCCCAAGAAAGGGAGTTTGTGGAATGCCTCCGAGATGGATTCTTAGAACAGTTTGTACTGGAGCCTACCAGGGAGAAGGCAATTCTAGATTTGGTGTTGTGCAACAAACTGGATTTGATCAGGGACCTCAAAGTAAAGGAGCCATAAGGAGGTAGTGACCATAATATGATAAATTTTAATCTGCAATTTGAGAGGGAGAAGGGAGAATCAGTATTGCAGGGAACTATGGAGGTATGAGGGAGGAGCTGGCCAAAGTTCAATGGTTTAATACCCTAGCAGGGATGGCAGTGGAACAACCAATGGCAGGTATTTCTGGATACAATGCAGAAGGTGCAGGATCAGTTCTTTCCAAAGAGGAAGAAAGATCCTAAGGAGAGGCAGGGGCAGCCGTGGCTGATGAGGGAAGTTAAGGACTGTATAAAGATAAAAAAGAAGAAGCATAACATAGCAAAGATGAGCGGGAAGCCGGAGGACTGGGAAACTTTTAAACAGCAACAGAGGATAACTAAAAAGGCAATACATGGAGGAAAAGAATGAGGTATAAAGGCACACTGGTCAAAAATATAAAGGAGGGTAGTAAAACCTTTTTTTAAGGTATGTGAAAAGAAAAAAAAGTTAGGAGTAGAATTGGGCCCTTGAAAACAGAAATGGATGAATTTATTATGGGGAACAAGGAAATGGCATTAGAGTTGAGTAGGTACTTTGGATCGGTCTTCACTGGGGAAGCCACAAGCCATCTCCCAGATGTAATACTGGCTGGAGGACCTAGGGTAATGAATGAACTGAAGAGAATTTATATTAGGCAGGAAATGGTGTTGGATAAACTGTTAGGTCTGAAGGCTAATAAATCCCTGGGACCCGATGGTCTGCATCCTAGGGTACTTCAGAAGGTGGGTCTAGAAATCGTGGACGCACTGGTAATCCCGCATTGGTAATCATTTTCTAATGTTCTATAGATTCAGGATCAGTTCCTGCAGATTGGAAGGTGGCTAATGTTGTCCCACTTTTCGAGAAAGGAGGGAGGGAGAAAACAGGGAATTATAGACCGTTAGCCTGACGTCAGTGGTGGGAAAGATGCTGGAGTAATTATAAAAGATGAAATTATGACTCATTTAGATAGCAGTAACAGGATAGGTCAGTTAGCATGGATTTACAAAGGGGAAATCGGGCTTGACTAATCTTCTGGAATTTTTTGGGGATGTAACTATGAAGATGGACAAGGGAGAACCAGTGGATGTAGTGTACCTGGACTTTCAGAAAGACTTTGATAAAGTACCACATATGATATTAGTGAGCAAAATTAGGGCACACGGTATTGGGGGCAAAATGCTGACATGAATTGAAAATTGGCTGGCTGACACGAAGCAAAGAGTAGTGATAAACAGGCCCTTTTCGGAATGGCAGGCAGTGACCAGTGGGATACCACAAGGTTTGGTGCTGGGACCGCAGCTGGAATGCTCTGCCCCAGAAGGCAGTGGAGACCAAGTCTCTGGATACTTTCAAGAAAGAGATGGAGAGAGCTCTTAAAGATAGTGGAACCAAGGGCTATGGGGATAAGGCAGGAACAGGATACTGATTGTGGATGATCAGCCATGATCATAATGAATGGTGATGCTGGCTAGAAGGGCCGAATGGCCTACTCCTGCACCTATTGTCTATAAAGGGATCAAAAGATATGGAGAAAAAGTGGGAACAGGGTATGAAGTTGACTGATCAGGCATGATCATATTGAATGGTGTAGCAAGCTTGAGGCGCCAAATGGCCTACTCCTCCTCCTATTTGTTATGTTTTTAGGTTTCTCTAACATTGGATGCCAATATTAAGGTCCACAATTCAAACAGTTCACTTTTAAAGTGCACTTCTTTCTTAAAATTATGATAATTTTATTGGGATATATTTCAATACAACTGCACAGAATAAATGATATATTGAAAGTTAACATAACCCAATCACAATGACTGTGTCCACACAAAAGCATTTTATGGTCGCTAAACAGGTCTCATTATATGGTCAATAATAATGTTAGCTTAGCTAAGGGTATCCAAAAATTTCTGCATTCCCAGGTAAGTATAGGAAAGGCCATCTAACTATGATCCTATTCTCCAACATACTGTTGCATCAAGGACAGATGCCCACTAAGTTTAGGAAGACATAGGTAGGAAGAGGGGTGGGGAGGTCATTCAAGAGCTCAAGGAGATGTTCTATGTTCTAAGATGTATTCCAGAGTCTGTTCACAGCCTATTTGGAACTTGGTGAATTTGAGAGTCTGTAACAGTGTTAAACCCCAAGAGAAAGTATGTAAAGTAAAAGTCACAAATACTAAGAAATGTAATTACTTAAGTCTTCTATACTTGGAATAAAAAATGGGGGTAGCAGTACTTCTGAAAAAAATAGGGAAGTGACTGCAAAAGAAGATAAAAACAAACAGTGAGTACAACCTTTTTTCTGGAGAAGGTAAATGAGCATTAGATGCCAGAAATTAGGAAGAATTTGCTTATTTGTCTAATCATGTTAATTATTCCTGCTGCAAAATGTCAAAGTTAGGAACCGGTGCTTCAAATTAAATATAACATGACAACTGTACCTCACCAAATAGATTACAGAAATACATAATTCCACAATATACCCGGGTATCATCATTTATATAATAGTGTTAATATATCACAAATTTGCTCCATACACAATTAGTAAAACACTGATTTCAAGTAGTTTAGCAATCTCTCTCTCTAGATAGTCAGTTTACAATACTCACCTTGGCACATTGCATGTGATTACAGCCCTCATTCTTTTGAATTGGAGATTTGCAGTTGGCGCATGGTTTAGAGTTCGACAGCAACCAAAGACAATTGGCAGCATCTTCAAAAGCTTCATTTACACCAGCAACTGTTAGCATTACAGAAGATGGTTAACTGGTTTTATTTTGCTATCAACTTAAATTATTTCCAACCACTTTAAAAATTCAACATTGTGAAAAGCTATAAATTACACATATTGCTTTCTTTACAGGCAATGTTCAACATGCATTGCTTTTGCAGTCAAGTACACAGGCTTGTTTCCCAATTTCAATTATACTGTCATGGGAAAGTGACAGAAAGCACACAGGAATGATTACTTTCTAATTCATACAGACGATTGTCATGTGTTTGCTGAGCTTGCAACATTGACAGACGTTTGGCAACAAGTTAGCTCCAATCAACAAAAACAAATTGCTTGAGAAACTTAGCAGGTCTGGCAGCATCTGTGGAGTGAAATCAAAGTTGATGTTTGGGGGTGAGTGACCCTTCTTCAGGAAAAGGTGGTCTATATGCTGAAGATGGGGCAGGGGCTTTGCAAACACCTACATTCCATTGGCAACAATGACCCCAAGTTTCCAGTTGCCTGCCACTTCAACACACCACTGCTTCCTGGCCAACAATTCCATCTCAGGCCTACTGCAATACTGCAGGAAGACAGTGCAAACTGGAAAAATAGCATTTGTTTTGCCTACTTTAGGACCCTGCAGCCTTCAGGATGAGTTCTAGAACCTGAAAACTTCCCTCAATGCCCTTTACCCACCCCTATACCTTAGGCCCTGTCATGACATGGGCTGCTTTCAGCACAACTAACCAATTTTCACTACTTTATGGTTCCAGTTATCAGCTTTTCTATGTTCCGAGCTGACCTTTATCCACCCTTTGCCTGTCTAAGTGTCTTTCTCTCCCTTTGGGCTTTATCTCCACCTATTTGCTTACTCCCCACCTTCACCCCACCCACGACTCCATTGCCCAGCACTATCTCCAGCATGTGAACTACCTCTGCTAGCTACTAACAGTTCTGGAGAAGGATCACTGCACCTGAAATATTAACTCTGTTTTCTCACCACACAGAGTCATAGAGATGTACAGCATGGAAACAGACCCTTTGGTCCAACCCGTCCACACTGACCAAATATCCCAACCCAATCTAGTCCCACCTGCCAGCACCCGGCCCATATCCCTCCAAACCCTTCCTATCCATATAACCCATTTAAATGTCTCTTAAATGTTGCAATTGTGCCAGCCTCCACCACATCCTCTGGCACCTCATTCCATACATGTACCACCCTGTGTGAAAAAGTTGCCCCTTAGGTCTCTTTTATATCTTTCCCCTCTTACCCTAAACCTATGCCCTCTAGTTCTAGACTCCCCGACCCCAGGGAAAAGACTTTGTCTATTTACCCTCTCCATGCCCCTCATATTTAATAAACTTCTATAAGGTCACCCCTCAGCCTCTGTCACTCCAGGGAAAACAGCCATAGCCTCGCCTAGTCAACCTCTCCCTATAGCTCAAATCCTCCAACCCTGGCAACATCCGTTTCTGAACTTTTTAACTTTACAACATTTTTCCGATAGGAAGGAGACCAGAATTGCACGCAATATTCCAACAGTGGCCTAACCAACGTCTTGGACAGCTGCAACATGACCTCCCAACTCCTGTACTCAATAGTCTGACCAATAAAAGAAAGCATACCAAAAGCCTTCTTAACTATCCTATCTACCTGCGACTCCACTTTCAAGGAGCTATGAACTTGCACTCCAAGGTCTCTTTGTTCAGCAACACTCCCTAGGACCTTACCATTCAGTGTATAAGTCCTGCTAAGATTTATCTTTTCCAAAATGCAGCACCTCGCATTTATTTGAATTAAACTCCATCTGCCACTTCTGGTCACGATCCTGTTGTAATCTGAGGTAACCCTCATCGCTGTCCACTTCACCTCCACTTTTGGTATCATCTGCAAACTTACTAACTTATGCTTGCATCCAAATCATTTATGTAAATGTCAAAAAGTAGAGGACCCAGCACCGATCCTTGTGGCATTCCACTGGTCACAGGCCTCCAGTCTGAAACACAACCCTCCACCACCACCCTCTGTCTTCTACCTTTGAGCCAATTCTGTATCCAAGTGGCTAGTTCTCCCTGTATTCCGTGAGATCTAACCTTGCCAATCAGTCTCCAATGGGGAACCCTTGTCGAACACCTTACTGAAGTCCATGTAGATCACATCTACTGCTCTACCCTCAACAATCCTCTCTGTTACTTCTTCAAAAAATTCCATCAAGTTTGTGAGACATGATTTCCCACGCACAAAGCCATGTTGACTGTCCCTAATCAGTCCTTGCCTTTCCAAATACATGTTCATCCTGTCCCTCAGGATTCCCACCAACAACTTGCCCACCTCCGACGTCAGGCTCATTGGTCTATAGTTCCCTGGCTTGTCTTTACCACCCTTCTTAAACAGTGGCACCAAGGTAGCCAACCTCCAGTCTTCCAGCACCTCACCTGTCACTAACGATGACACAACTATCTCAGCAAGAGGCCCAGCAATCACTCCTCTAGCTCCGCACAGAGTTCTAGGGTACATCTGATCAGGTCCTGGGGATTTATCCACCTTTACCCGTTTCAAGACATCCAACATTTCCTCCTCTGTAATCTGGACATTTTGCAAGATGTCACCATCTATTTCCCTACAATTTATATCTTCCATGTCTTTTTCCACAGTAAATACTGATGCAAAATACTCGTTTAGTATCTCCCCCATTTTCTGTGGTTCCACACAAAGGCCTCCTTGTTGAACTTTGAGGGCCCCTAATCTCTCCTTTTGTCCTTAATGTATTTGTAAAAACCCTTTGGATTCTCCTTAATTCTACTTGCCAAAGCTATCTCATGTCCCCTTTTTGCCCTCCTGATTTCCCTCTTAAGTACACTCCTATTGCTAAGGATTCACTCGATCTATCCTGTCTTTACCTTACATAGGCTTCCTTCTTTTTCTTAACCAAACCCTCAATTTCTTCAGTTAACCAGCATTCCCTATACCTACCAGCCTTTCCTTTCACCCTAACAGGAATATACTTTCTCTGGATTCTCGTTATCTCAAATCTGAAGGATTTCCATTTTCCAGCCGTCCCTTTACCTGCAAACACCTGCCCCCAATCAGCTTTCGAAGGTTCTTGCCTAATACCCTGAATATTGGCCTTTCTCTAATTTAGAACTTTAACTTTTAGATCTGGTCTATCCTTTTCCATCACTATTTTAAATCTAATCTCTCCATCTAAACCCTTGACACAATGGCAGTCCCAGTCTATGTTTGGAAAGGTAAAATCCCCTACCATAACCACCTATTATTCTTACAGACAGCTGAGAGCTCCTTACGTTTGTTTCTCAATTTCCCTCTGATTATTAGGGGGTCTATAATACAATCCAAATAAGGTAATCATCCCTTTCTCATTTCTCAGTTCCACACAAATAACTTCCCTGGATGCATTTCCAGGAATACTGCCAGACCTGCCAAGTTTCTCCCTCAATTTCTGTTTTTGTTTCAGATTTTCAGCATTCACAGTTCTTTTTTTTTAAAAAACTTTAATTACAATCAATGTTGGTTTTGAAAGTAAAAGGAATCAGATGTACAAAAAAAAAGTGGCACCTTGCCTTTTAACTCTGGACACTGAATTCCACAGAATGGAAGTAAAATTGCATGTGGGCAAAGCATCCTGAAAGTCCTAGCGTGTAGCATAGATCCACCCCACTACAGTACAGCCTTTACAGTAAGAGTGTATATTATAGATTCAAAAGGATGATATCCAGAATGTAAATATGCAGCTATAGAGAGAAGACACAAAATACCAGGAATCTTCTCCCAGAGAAACCGAGATGGAGGAGGAAATTTAACAGATATACACAATTCTGAAAAGCTTTGATCAATATATGTGTGGGAGGAGGGTGGAGAGAGACAATTTTGCAGTAAAAATAACCAGTTTTGTTTTATGGCATGCATTTTCTTAGTTTTCTTTCCCTCAGAACAAAAAGATGATAAGAGCTTAGGGGAGGTGATGGCCTAGTGGTATTATCACTGGACTGTTAATCCAGAGACTGAGGTAATGTTCTGGGGACCTGGGCTTGAATCACACCACAGCAAATGGTGAAATTTGAATTCATTTTATAGAAATAATCTAAAGTTACGAGTCTGATGATGACCATTAATCCATTGTCAATTTGTTGAAAAGCAAACTGCCATCCTGGCAGTTTCCTCCCACAGTCCAAAGATGTGCAGGTCAGGTGAATTGGCCATGCTAAATTGCCCGTCGTGTTAGGTAAGGGGTAAATGTAGGGGTATGGGTGGGTTGCACTTCGGCAGGTCGGTGTGGACTTGTTGGGCCGAAGGGCCTGTTTCCACACTGTAATGTAATCTAATGTAATCTAATCTAATCCTTATCTGGTCTGATTCTAGACCCACAGCAACATAGTTGATTCTTAACTGCCTTCTGGACAATTATGGATGGGCAATAAATGCTGCTGAGCCACCCACGCCCTCATCCCGTGATTGAATAAAGCAAAAAATACAACAAATCATAAGAAATTTGGGAGTGGGAAAGCAATGAGAAATCCAACAAGAGAAAACTCAGATGAGGTTAATGGTTAGGAATAGACTGAAAGGCACATTGGTGAAATGTTCAAATTTTGGTAATGTCACAGACTACAAAAATGCGAAAAAGACTTTAAAGAATCAGACAAGAATGTGAAGCGAGTCTTACGTTCTTCTGGTTTCATTTCTGTAATTTTCTGTAGCCAGCTTTTCCACGTTGGACAATCACAGGGTTCGTGGGCTTCTCCTAGACACTCCCTAAGAGAAATAATACATTAGTATCCGAAAAAGCCTCAGTTGGAAGAAATGTTTCCAAAGTAATTAATTGATTTGGAACAAAAAACAATTAAGATATCGGCCACCCAATGATACAGAGCTGTGTTGTGTTATGGAAGTGCACCAAAAATGAGGGTTCACTGAATCAATACATCAGGTCAATTCTGATTTGCATTAGCATAGAGAAGAGCAACTGAATGGTCCAAAAGACAGGAGTTGAAGTAGGTCATTCAATCCAGTGGGTCTGCTCTACCATTCAATGAGATTGTGGCTGACTACATTTTCCTATCTTTTCCAATAAGCATTGATTCCCTTACAAACGAAAAAAATGTAGACTTCCCAACTCTGGGTATATTTAATGATCCAGTCTCAACAGCCCTTTGCAGTAATGAATTCCAAAGACTTACTACTTTCAGAGGAGGAATTCCTCCTCATCGGTGTCCTAATTGGGTGATCCTTTACTCTGAGATTATGCCCTCTTGTTCCCATCTCCCATAAAGGGAAATAACATTTAAGTTTTTACACAAACAAGCCGTGTGAGAATCTTTTTGTGTTTCAAGACAGTCTCCGCTCAACCTCCTCTCCAACAAATACAGGTCCAACATACTCAACCTCCTCTGAAGATGATGATCCCTGGGATGACTGGTTGGCTACCGTGGTGCCACGGAATACAGGGAGAACTAGCCACTTGGATACAGAACTGGCTCAAAGGTAGAAGACAGAGGGTGGTGGTGGTTGGTTGTGTTTTAGACTGGAGGCCTGTGACCAGTGGAGTGCTACAAGGATTGGTGCTGGGTCCACAACGTTTTGTCATTTAAAGAAATTATTTGGATGCAAGCATAAGAGGTACAGTTAGTATGTTTGCTGATGCCACCAAAGCTGGAAGTGCAGTGGACAGCAAAGAAGGTTACCTCATATTACAACGGGATCTTGATCGATGGGCCAATGGGCTGAGGAGTGGCAGATGGAGCTTAACTTAGATGAATGCGAGGTGCAGCATTTTGGGAAAACAAATCTTAGCAGGACTTATACACTTAATGGTAACGTCCTCGGGAGTGTCGCTGAACAAAGAGTCCTTGGAGTGCAGGTTCATAGCTCCTTGAATCGCAGGTAGATAGGATAGTGAAGGTGGCGTTTGGTATGTTTTCCTTTATTGGTTGGAGCACAGGAGTTGGGACAGCTGTACAGGACATTGGTTAGGCCACTTTTGGAATATTGCATGCAATTCTGGTCTCCTTCCTATTGGAAGGATGTTATGAAACTTGAAAGGGTTCAGAAAAGATTTACAAGGATGTCGCCAGGGTTGGAGGATTTGAGCTAAGGGACAGGTTGAATAGACTGGGGATATTTTCCCTGGAGTGTCAGATGTTGAGGGATGACCTTATAGAGGTTTATAAAATTACGAGGGGCATGGATAGGATAAATAGACAGAGCCTTTTGCTTGGGGTGGGGAAGTCCAGAACTAGGGCCATAGGTTTAGGGTGAGAGGGGAAAGAGACCTAAGGGACATCATTTTCATGCAGAGGGTGGTACGTGTATGGAATGAGCTGCCAGAGGAAGTGGTGGAGGTTGTACAATTGCAACATTTAAAAGGCATTTGGATGGGAATATGAATTAGGAAAGGTTTGGAGGGATATGGGCTGGCTGCTGGCAAGTGGGACTAGATTAGGTTGGGATATCTGGTCAGCATGGACAAGCTGGACTGAAGGGTCTGTTTCCATGCTGTACATCTCTATGACTCTAGTGAACCCCTTTCTCTGGACTATTTCCGGTGCCAGTGCAACCTTCCTTAGATAAGGGTACTGAAACTGTTCACAAGATTCCAGGTATGACCTAACTACTGCCCTGTAGTGTTTAAGCAAGACTTTCCAATTTTGATGTTCCATTTTCTTTAGACAATTTCTTGATAGGGAAGTAAAGAAAATTTTCCTTTCCTATTGCCCAATGAACTTACTGTAAGCTTTTTATGATTCCACAAGACTATAAAGTATCAGAGCAGAATTAGGCCATTCAGCCCATTGAGTCTGCTCCGCCATTCAATCTTGGCTAGTATATTTCTCAACCAGCTCTGACCTCCTCCTTGCAACCCTTGATCCCCTTACTAAATCAAGAACCTCTTAAATACACTCAATGATAAGGCACCCATAGCCTTCTGCGGCAATAAGTTCCAGAGTCAACACCCTTCAGCTGAAGAAATTCCTCCTCATCTCAGTTCTAAAAGGTCATCCCTTCAATCTAAGGTTGTGTCCCCGGGTCCTAGCCTTTCCTACTAGTGGAAACATCTTCTCCTCATTCACTCTATCCAGGCCTCTCAGTATTCTGTAAGTTTCAATCAGATTCCTCCCACCCCACCCCCCCCCCCCCACCTCATCCTTGTAAACTCCACTGAGTACAGACCCAAAGTCCTCAACTGTTTGTCTTATGACAAGTCCTTCATCCCCAGATCATTCTTGCAAACCTTCTCTGCACTTCCTCCAATGCCAGCACATCTTTCTTTAGATATACAGCCCAGAACTGCTCACACAATATTCCAAATGTGATCTGATGAGAGCTTTATACAGTCTCAGCAGTACATCTTTTCTCTTGTATTCTAGCCCTCTTGAAATGAATGCCAACGTTGCATTTGTCTTCCTAACTCCCAAGTGAAACTTTATGTTAACCTTAAGAAAATCTTAAACTAGTTCCCCCAACTCCTTTTGTGCTTCAGATTTCTGAAGCCTTTCTCAGTTTAGAAAATATTATACACCTCTATTTTTCCTACCAAAGGAAGAATACTTTTTCCCACATTATATTCCATGTGCCACTTCTTTTCCCACTTGCCTAGCCTGTCAAAGTCCTTCTGCAGTCACTCTACTTCTTCAATACCAAGTGTCCCTCTACCTATCTTTGGGTCATCTGTAAACTTAGCACCAATGCCTTCAGTTCCTTTATCCTTCATGATTCATGCACAAGAACCCCCAAAATCCGTTGTGCTACAGCTTTTTGGAGTCTTCTCCCATTTATATAATATTCAGCTTCTCTATTCTTCCTGCCAAAGAACACAACCTCCCATTGTTTCATGTTACATTCCACCTACAAATATAGATTAAGTAAAAGTGAGTGGGTGAGGCCATAAGATACATGAGGAGTTGGCCTTTTGGCCCTTTGAGCCTGTTCTATCATTCATGACTGATTCGTTACCACTTCATTGTTCTTTCTCCCTATCCATTGATTCCCCTATTGATCAAGAATTTAAATATACACAAGGACCCTGCCCTCACAACTCTGTGTGGCAAGGAATTCCAAAGGCCCTAGCCCTCAGAGAAAAAATTCCAGACAGCGAGACAGCATGCATGAGAAGAACCTGAGGGAGACAGATATGGACTGGAATAAAGATGGCAGCTTGTGAGGATAGGAACGATCATTTGTTTGAAGTACTGTACAAGATGGAAGGTTTCAGATTCTTGGAATATTGGGATCAGTTCTGGGTTGATGAGGGACAAATTACACCTCAACAGGACTGGAACCTGTGGTGCTCCTCGTCAGTTCACTTGTGAGTTGGGAGTGATTAAACTAAGTTGGAAAAGGATAGCACTAGAACACATTACGAGAGAGGAAAAAGGTGGCATATAGTAAACACTTTGATTAGTGTACGGAAATAATAGTGCTGCATTAGCTAGGAACAAACAGAAAAAATAAGGAAAACAAATAAAAGTTTACAATTCATGGACGTAAATAGGCAAGTGAATAATGCTTGATGAATAAGATTGGTAAGTTGCAAGTGCGACTGGCTTGATAGGAACATGTAAGGGCTATGATGGAAAAGTGGCTTTAAAAGGTGAGATTTGGATGGTTATTATTTAAGAATACCTATTATTGAGAGAAATAGGCAAATAAAAATGGAGATAGGGCAGAAATACTGATTAGAAAAGGATGCAGTAATGTTAGGAACAGGAAGCCTTGAGTTAAAATTCAGAGGCTATTTAGTAGTAAAGAACTTTTGTTATTCAAACATTGATTAGAACAATATTTAAGGGTACATTATGACAACTTTATATAACTAGTGTTATAATTATGCATATATCATTTTCTGCACAAACAGGTCAAAACAGGAAAAGAAATTTTGCAAATAGGCTGCAAAGGTTTATTGACAGTAAGTCTGTGCAGACTTAACATTTTTATTAATTATACATAATTGTTGACATTATACCATCTTCTTCTGCAGCATGGCTGACCCACTGAGCAACAAGAACTGTGGGGCTAAATGAGAAACGCGACAGCAAGGAAAATCTGACTAAAGCAGAGATGAGCAGGAAATCTTTATGGCCATATTGCAAATTTTTCAGTGGAGTCTACCCTCCAGATTTAATTAACCAATTGTCAAAATTAACAAGATGTGATAAAATTAGATGTTAACAGTAAAAAGCTGAGTACTCCATGTAATAAATGGAATTTAATTTCATTAATTACAAATTCAACAGATCAGGTACAATCTGAATTGATTAGCAATGATCACATCACATGAGCATAGTGGGTTGATGCACTCTAATGCTGAAAGAATCACGAATTATATTCTGGGATCCAATTGATGTAAGGTATGTTGTGTTCAATAAAATAATACAAACGATCATGGAAGAATATGACAATTGTACATCCTAAGAAATAGCAAACAACCACCTGGCGACTTCTTATAATGCCTGAAAATAGAAAAGACTATAGAAATTAATCACCAAATAATTTTTAAACATCTGCAACTTAAAATTCTGTGCACTAACCAACAGAAGAGGTGTCCTTTTCCACAATCCACTGCTGGTGCACTTAGTAGAGGAAAGCTCAGTTGGTCCATTGTAGAACCTGATCTTTGACAGGTTAATCTTACAGCTCTTTCACAACCAGGAGTGGGACACCATCTGATAACTGGATTATTTTCCACAAATGCCTAAAATTTAAAAAAAAAGTACTGAAATGTGACAAAGAACAATTATTAAGAACCAAAGAAAAGAGCAGCTGATTTAATGCTTTCACATTTGTGCAAGCTGGACCAAAACCCAACTTAGACTAAGATATAAATACAGTAACCACTTGGAAAGCTCAGCTGGTCTGGCAGAACCTTTGGAGAAGGAAACAATTAATAGTTTCAAGTTCAACATGACTCTTCTTCACAACAGCTGAAAACTCATACTGGACTTGAAATGTTATTGTTTCTCACTCCACAGATGCTGCCAGACCTGCTGAGTTTCTTCAGCATTTTGTTTTTATTTCAGACTTCCTCCATCCTCAGTATTTTGCTTGTAAAAGACGGAGGTAAAATTGGAACCTCAAAATTTTAATATTAAGACCTATCGTGTCAATTTATTTTCAATAACAGTTTTGAAATTAGATTTCATGTTAAATCTTTATGCAAGTTTGTGAAAATTTCTTGAATGATAGTGCATTTAACTCATTCAAATTTCCCTCAAACAGACACAGTATAGCACAGCATACGCTGCTCGTTTGTGCTAGTGTTCCTTTGAGGTATACAGTACCAGAGGATAGTTGCAAATAAGTCAAGGTAGTTTTCAGTACCATATTTGAGAATAGTCAACAACCATTTGAGTGTGCTGGGAATGACTGATAGCAGGACAGTCAACCAAATTGAATATGCTCCAATTTAAAGATCACACATCCAATGGTGTCACTGAATAGTGCTTAAAAAGTAGAAAACCTGATCATTCATTTTCTGCCGATTGGTCTATAATACATCATTAACGTAAAGGTGACAATTTATATCTTCTGGCATTCATGTCCAGACTAGTGATGCAACTCAGGATGAAAATTGAACAGATCAGATCAGTCTGAATACACGCTTGGGCCATTTTGGAAAAAAAAAGACAATCTAGAGCTTCTGCTCAATCATGAAGTGCTCCTTGAAAACATAGGTGTGAACAGTGGGTGAAATATAAGAGTCTGGTTCCACAGTGATTTGACTGAAAACTGGGTTCAAAGATTAGACTTTTTTTGACTTTCATCCAGTACCAGTATATGATAATCTTATGATGTACTGCACCTTCTTCACTGGGGTTTACCGATTTTGTTATGTTTTGCTGTTCAGTGCCATGTTCCTGCTTTCACCCCATACCTTTGAATGTGAAATAACAGGTCGATTTAAAAAATGTCTATCACCACCAGATGCCACACCAAGCATGCCAGAGTCATTGCTGTGCAAGTTTACACATTAGCAGAGGCTAATGTCTGCATGACATTAGCATGTCTGCATGTCTGCAGGACATGCTCGACAAAGCAAACAGTTATATTAAACTCTAATCAGTAACCTCAATGTTATCCTCAATAGCAACTGGGATGGAACAGCACAATCAGGTCCCGTGACTCACTAAGCATGCTTGATTGAAATGATGACCTTCTGCTGCCTTTTTGGAACAACAACAGGCTCAGCACTGGGAATACTTCAAACAAAAATTCACGTATAAGGACATTCACAAAAAGAAAGAGGCCTTCAGATAGAAACACCCTCAATGAAACAGAATTTATATATTTCTCAGAAGCAGATGGAGGACATCCTACAAAATCCCTGGACTTGATGAGGTCCTAATATAGTTTTGGGTGAACATGTATTCAGCAAAATCCACCTCAAGTTGAAGGGAGCATCAACCACAAAGTTACAACTTCCATTTGCAAAGGAGTAACTGGAGAATATGCCATACTGCTTTAAGCTGTAACACCCCAACAGACTCAAAGTACTATGGAGGTTGGGCAACATCAAGAAACAGTGGAAATGTTCAAAAAGGGGAAAAAAAAGGGAGTCAACAAAATGAGCAGAAGAACCGAATGATAATGAATCACTAATCAAACATGGAGGTTGATTGAGCTAAGAAAATTGAATACGAGCAAGGTACAAGAACATTTAGCAAAGACAATGCAATAAGCAGCACAGGGAGTTTGTGTTTAATATTGCTCCATTTAGCATTACGTGGCATTATGTGGCTTTAACATTAAGTTACTGGGCCAGAAAACATGTTGACTATCACTATATTGATTTTAATTTTGGTTGCTGCAGTACCCGACTGAATTGGTGCCAGTTTAATCCAAAATCTACTTCTTAGACTTGGGGTTTGCCCTCAGTGTCCAGCGCTGCATCACTGCTTGAGATCAGAATCAAGGATGCCACACCCACAAGGCTCCAGATTATATTTCAGAGTCACTGCTCAATCCCACCTGCCAACAACCCTACCAATTCCACCTTTAGGAGCTGCTACTGCCCCCAGGATCTGCTCGGACATGACAGAGATGCCCAATTGCCAGCGGCAGGGTCCCAACCACTATGCACTTTCTCCTTCATGTTCCTCTTTCTCCCTTCAGAAAGGAAGCAACCAGAATCCAGCTGATCAAACACATTACCACTAAGAATGGGAGCAATGATCTGCTGCAGGAGTGCAAGGCCCTGGCGAAGGATCCCAGGGTTTTATTTTGTGATGGGAGAGAAATGGGGTGAATGAGGGTAAAGAGCGGATATTACAACTTAAGGGCATAACATTGCTGTCAGTACATAGCAAGATTTTCAGCACAGTGGTCCTTAATAGATTTAAAACTAGAAGATCGTTGCCTGAGTGAAGCAGGTTTCTCGGATGGCACATCATGCAGTGAGCAGATCTTTACATTCAGGAACATCACGGGGCAAAATCTTGGCCATTAGAAACCACTTATCATCAGCTTCGTTGATTTCAGGAAAGCCTTCAATAATATCCATCGCAGGCATTTTGATACATAGCAAAGCAAAATAGCATCCCAGGTAGCTATATTAATATTTTCAAAGCCTTATACCAAAATCCAGTTTTGACTAGTAGAGGTATCGTGGATTCCTTGAAAATCACAGAAATATGGCAAGGCTGCATTTCTCCTCAGTACTCTTCCTCTTGGTTACGGATAACATCACAAGTAAAATCACAAGGTGCAGATTTGTGGTATCCTGGGGGAGCAGCTTTAGTTGACGAACCTGGATTTTGCAGAAGACTTTGCCTCATTGGGCTCAAGAACTGAATGATAGTGAAGGAAATATCTGGAGTCATTTAAAAGTTTCTTGATTCCAGGGATTCAGGAGGGAGGTAGGAGAGAAATATACACTGTGTGCTCCTTTGGAGAAATAAGCTAATGAAACAAATGCTTTCTCCTTTCTACATTCATTTTCTTTTTCCTGTTTAAAACCTGTGCAGATCAAATTTTGCACTTTTTGTCACCAGTTGAGAATGAATGCCAGGAATTGAACCTGCAAGATCTGACCAAAGCTATAATACTGAAAATTTTGGGCCCCTCATTCAAGAAAAAGGAAGCTGACATTGGAGGTAGTCCAGAGAAGATTCAATACACTGATACCAGGTATGGAGTGATTGTCTTAGGAGGACAGGTCGAGTTGATTGGGCCTGTATCCATTGGAATTTAGAAGACTGAGGGCAACCTAATTGAAACATACAAGATTCTTAGTGGACTGAACAGGGTGAATGGGAAAAAACTTGTTTCCCCATGTAGGGGAGCTCAGGACCAGGTTCCCATTAATCTGTTCCATATTATTTTTTCTACACTTTACTTAAAAGCTTATAACATTACAGCTGAGTTGGCTTGACGGCTGCTTTGCAATGCAGTGCCATGCTATTGCATGGGTTCAGTTTCTGCACTGGCTGAACATTACCATGAAGGACTCTTCCTTCTAACCTCTCCCTTCACCTGGGGAGTGGTGGCCCACAGGTTAAACCACCACCAGTCATTTCTCTTGAATGATAGTGTAGCCCTATAGTCCTCTAGGACTATGGTGATCTTACCTTTACTTACCATATAAGTGAACAATGTTAGTGTCCTAACATTTTTAAATACATATAATGTAACCAAACACATGAATACGGAATTAAGTAGTTAAGAACACTTTCAAAGTAGTTATCTGATTACAAAGCTTACCTTAATGTCAAACTGCAAATAACGTTTGTCCATTTCTCTGGAAACCAAGTTTTCTATTATATCTACAGGAACTAGCTGAAAGCAGTCACAGGCGGGACAAATTATATTGTGGGCTTCTCCCTCCTGAATCTTGATATTCAAAAACCTGTTGAAAGTATAACTGTTACTAAAAACAAAAGGGAATTAAATTTCTTTAATATTCAATCACTTGAGTTCAAACCAACCAAAACCTAATGCCTCAGGCTTTGAGAGTAGCAGTGAATAAACCAGTTACCAGCTGTTTTATATTTGCGCTGGAACTTGTTTCAATTAGAAATTTCAGTATACAGGGTGGATAGGTTAACCTTTATTAAAGCATTAAACTTAAACCTGAGAATATCATTGACAGCGATGGCCATGTATAATAGAGAAATTCTGTAGTCAGGATTAATTATCCAAAATTTAACTGGCAAGGCCAACACGATCAACAAAAAATAAAATTGTAGTCAGTGAATACTTAAATTTACCCCTTAGATTGGAAATGTGGTACTCAAGTTTAAGTATATAGACAGTTACTTATTTTTTAACACCAAGCTTATGAAATTCACACAGCTTCAGCTTTGAATACTGACTATTTCTTATGAAATATTCTCAAAACTTGAAGGCTGAATATTATGGTGTCAGGAATGTTGGAGATGGGACCCAATTTGGGAAAGACATGTAAGGACTCCTTGGAAGGCCTGCTGGGCAACTACGTCTGAAAGATATACGAAGGATATAGGGGATGTGCCTGCATACTTACATTGGAAATGTTATGCTGGTTGATAGATGTTCCAACTCAACGATCAGTCAGCATAACTATGCTGACAATGAGCAACGCACACCCACCACTCCCACAAATACCATCTTCACTGATCTTTTGAAGACTTTCTTTGGAATCAGACGTCTCAGCTGACATTGGTTGGGTCACAGAAATATTTCTGGATCATGTCAATGCATGCAAGTTTGAGGCTGACTGGAAGGTCTGAAGCAAAATGCTTTGCAATCAATACTGATGTGTCCTTTTAGCATTGTTTTACACTGTAACTTGATTAGTTTCTAGTTTGAGAAAATGGATACAAAGAACTCAAGGAGGTAATTTGCAAAGAAAATGAACTTGAAGAGAATGACAAGGATGGAGGCGGCTTGGGCAGGAAAAATCAGTTGTGAGTAGGAAGATGTTAATATCACTGTTAAACAAGATCTTCTTGAATTTTCACTCAATTCATATTAGAGCTCACAACAAACCATTCATGTTGTGCACAGTTGGCTCTGATATAATGTGATAATCCTGTTCTTGTGTGATCTCGCGTTATAAAAAATATCACGCAATAGCCACACCATTTAAACGAGTAGGGTCAGAATCGTGTTATAACCAATACAGGAAAGTTTGCATTCTACAAATAACATTCTAAGTTCTTAAACTGCATTAAAGCCAATTCGCGTTTAAGAAACACATGTTATAGCAGAACTGACTGATATTTGGTTTTACTCATTTTCAGCAGCAGTCAGAGACTTTTGGAGTTGAGTTGCCAAACGTCCTGTATTAGTAATCAGTTGGACAATACTGCCTTAGAAAGGTAATTTTAGATGTTTAAAATCTAGAATTTCAGTTTTAGTTTCTTTTGAACACTTATGTACAGTATTAATTATAAGAAAGATATAGGGCAGGAATATTGAAAGCAGTGCAATGTCACAGTATTATTTTAAAATAAAATTGTGGTGTTTCCCACATTTAAACATGAACTATTGTTTTCTTGAACGTTTCTGGTCATCCATATTTTCACACCTAACTCCACAAGGTCTATTTATACAATCAGTAATGTAATATATTAGATAATATATCAAGTTTTGCTTACAGGTGAGAAATTCTGCATAACTGTTCAGTAGTTGCATAACTTGCTTTAGGATATGCAATCTATTATTTTTATGTACAGACCTTACATACAAGGAGCACAGAGGTGCACAGATCTTTCATGGTGATATAGAATCACAGCAGAGGAAATCACTGAGCTAGTTAAACCTTGCTATGTCTTATAATGTGATAGGGGATGTTCCACAAATATGAGCTCATCCAGAGGCTTACTGCCCACAGTGCAACCAGCATCGTTGTTCATTGAATTACACTGAATCACTATCAACCAACTGAAAAATTTTAAAATTCCACATTAAATTTCTTCATGACCTCACCTGCTCAGCCCACCATGCTCATCTATGACCTTCACCAATCCTACAACTTTCTAAGAACTTCTTGTATTTTAGAGTGCCTTAAACAAAATTGTTATAACACAGGAAACCATCATTCGGCCCATCATTCTTTTACTGTCTCTATTAACAAGCAATTCGTTCAGTGCCATTCCCTGGCCACCTTAATTCTTCCCTTACAAACAACTGCATAATTCTCTTTCAAATGCAACAGTTGAAAATGTTTCTAACATACTCTCCAGCAGTGCACTCCAGATCTCTAGAACTTACTTCATGAAAATGTCAATTTTGCATCTTTTACCAATTACTTCAAATCCATGCCCTCTTATTTTGATCCATTCACAAAGTTTCACAGAAAACAGACACCTATTATTTAACGTCACCAACCCAGATGAAGAACTATCTTTTTGAAGATCTGGCTCTTTCAAGGGCCAATAAATCTCCTGTTCCAGCAACAGCAAAAAGCAATGATGACATTCTAGTTTAAACATAAGAAATTATCCCAAGGCATTTAAATTGTGTTTATTCAGTGTTTAACATAATAAAGCATCCCAAGGCATTTTTCACAGGAGACTTACAAAGAACACTCAACATTAAGGCATTAAGGCAAAGAGATTTAAGATTTGCTTTGTCAAAGTTGTAGATTTTCAGGAGTATTCAAAGAAGGCGAGTATGAGAAGTGGTGACATTTGGCAAGGAAATTTGAGATTTTTGGGGACTACTTAATTGTCATAGCATTTCACAGGAATAATACAAAGCAAAATTAGATAAAATTAGGATAGCACACTGGTTCAGTTGTTAGTGCTGCTGCCTAACAATGCCAGGGACCCAGGTTCGATTCCAGCCTTGGGTGACTGTCTGTGTGGAGTTTGCACATTCTCCCCACCTCTGCATGGGTTTCCTCGGGATGCTTTGATTTCCTCCCACAATCTAAAGATGTGCAGGTTAGGTGGATTAGCCATGGAAAACATAAGGTTACAGGTATAGAGTAGGGAGGTGGGTCCGGGTGGGAAATTCTTCAGAGGGTTGGTGTGGACTCAATGGGCCAAATGACCTGCTTCTACACTGTAGGGATTCTATGATTACACTGAACCATGTGATATTAGGATTTATCACCAAAAGTGTTTGGTCAAAGAGGTAGGTTTCAAGAATTGTGTTAAAAGGAAGAACAAGAAACAGATGCTGAGGGAGAGAATTACTAGGCTAGGGCAGAGACAAAAGGGAGAATAAAGAGAAAAAGATTAAATGAGAGGAAGTAAAAAATATGGGTTCAGGTCTGCACCAACAGCCAAGATGTGTGCAACAGTGGACAGGGAATTTTCAGCTACAACCGAAAAAAGACTTGACTTTAATAAATCGTCTGTTTGGTTGGCAACTTGTTGAAAGGTATTTGAAAACCAAGGTTGTGCCAAATGGGTGACCTAAATCAACAAGTCTATTAACATTAAAAATTCAAAAGTCATCTTTTTCCCAGAAGCCACATCAAATTAAATTTTATCATGAAGTACATATTTAACAATCCCTTCTGCAAACTTGTTTCTAATTCGTTTGACTTTGTAAGTTCCCATTTCTGACATACAGTTCTGGAAAATCAACGAGGAGAAAGTGAGGACTGCAGATGCTGGAGATCAGAGCTTAAAAATGTAATGCTGGAAAAGCGCAGCAGGTCAGGCAGCATCCAAGGAGAAGGAGAACATGCAGGTCCTTGGCCTCCTCCATTGCCAGACCATGGCAACATGACACCTGGAGGAAGAGCGACTCATCTTCTGCCTAGGAACCCTCCAGCCACAGGGGATGAATGCGGATTTCTCCAGCTTCCTCATTTCCCCTCCCCCCAACTTTTCTCAGTCCCAGCCCTCAGACTCAGCACCGCCTTCTTGATCTGCAATCTTCTTCCCGACCTCTCCGCCCCCACCCCCTCTCCGGCCTATCACCCTCACCTTAACCTCCTTCCACCTAACGCATTCCCAATGCCCTCCTCCAAGTCCCTCCTCCCTACCTTTTATCTTATCCTGCTTGGCACACCCTCCTCATTCCTGAAGAAGGCTCATGCCCGAAACGTCGATTCTCCTTCTCCTTGGATGCTGCCTGACCTGCTGCTGTTTTCCAGAATACAGTTCTGTAAGCCTACATAGACCTCTCTCCAGACCACAGGCAAGATTTTTGCCTCCAATGAACTGCTGAATGTTTGTGCCAATGATTGGCAAAGGACACTCCTATTTCTTGGAGTGCCTTTGGTTGAATGCATTAGTCTGATTTGTTTGGAAATATCTTATTCCGTCTAGCTAGAACTACATTCATTTGATCATTTTTAAATGTTATATCTGTGTCAACTACAAGAGAACAATTTTCTCTTCAGCTGTAAAAATGACATCAATCAGATATAACCCATCAGACAGCAAAATAGAATAAGCAAAATAGTGATTTTCTGCAGTGGTTCCCAAGATATCTGCAGCATAGAAAGCATCATGTTTAATACTGCAACATGGGATTAGAAGTGGGAAAGGAGTTAAGTACCCTAAAAAAGACATTTCTATAGATTGACTTATACCACTTTCCCATTGTTTCAATTTCAGCATGATACTTACCCTTCCCAGCATCCTCGGCAAAATTCATGACCACAAGGCACATCCACAGGATCTTCAAACACAGAAATGCTGCACAAGCAAATGCCACACTGTGGAAAAATAAATTACTGCAAACAATTGTGGAAAATAAAGACAGCAATTTTAACAAGACTGCAAACCATTATTGCAATTCTCAAAAGCTTTTCCAACTTGGACACAAGTCTGTTGGTTTTTGTGATGAAAGGCAGCTTGGTTTTCTTTAGCTTATAACTGGTGGGAGACATCGCTATTGATTCACAAAGCCTTGTGGCAGAAAGCAATCAACTTGCATAGTTAGGATGTAAAGTGTCAGAGTGCAGACTGGGGAAACAAAATTTACACATGATGAAAGCCAGGACAGGAGTTGAAGAAGCTGCCATAATCAAGATCTGTCAAGAAAATTGCAGAATTACTGAATCAAAAGTGATGAAAGAATCCACATTTCATAGGTAACCTAAGGAATAGCTTATATATAAAGGAGAATTCAAGTAAATGCCAGTTGGAAATAGCATACCTACTATGTTGGACCCAGAAAAAAATTAATTAAATTTATGATTTCATAATATAAGGGAATTCTTGAGGTGTTGGTGGAGGAGAATAAAAATTTAGAACTGAGCTCATAGCATCGTCTATGCAAGTAATAGCATTAGATTAGTGGTGCTTTCTTTCATTTTTCTTTATACGTGTCAAGAAATGGTGTGTTAAAAATATGAGGTCCTGTGGTGTAGTCCTGTTTGTTGATAACTGAGCTTTCAAATTTGTTTTTTGACTGTTAATATTCAAAAGGTTTGTAAAAATTCCCAAAATTCACATGAGAATATTAGCTCAGATTTTCCATTGGCTAGTTATTTCGATATAAATGGGAGCTGCAGAATTCCCAGATGTTCTGAAGGTATTGCCTGGGAAATTAAACATTCTACTAGGAAAGAAAAAAAACAGGCAAATGGTGAGGATGACAGGAGTCTGCAAAGGTCTTGTTAATACAAGTCCATCAACTATACTAGATCCAGCAGGAAAACTGTGGCCCTTACTGAAGGAAACATTAGAAAGATGGAGGTTGAGGGGGACCTGACTGAGCGGTATAGACGGGGTGGAAAACAAGAAGCTTTCTCCCAGAGTGACTGACTCAATTACTGGGGGTCATGAGTTCAAGGTGAGAGGGGAGAAGTTTAAGGGAAATATGTGTGGCAAGTTCTTTACGCAGAGAGTGGTGGGTATCTGGAACATGTTGCCAATGGAGATGGTAGAGGTGGGCACGATAGCATCTTTTAAGATATAATCTAGTCAGATATATGAATGGGCTGGGATCAGAGGGATACAGATCATTAGAAAATAGGTGACAGGTTTAGATAGAGGATCTGGATCAGCGCAGGCTTGGAGGGCCAAAAGACCTGTTCCTGTGCAGAAATTTTCTTTGTTCTTTGTACTCTGTTCTTTATATACTGTCTTAGAGGTAGTGCAGAGAAGGTTCACTAGGCTGCTTCCAGCAATGAAGGGTCAGTTTTCTGGGGAGAGGTTGAGCAGTTTGGGCTTATGCTCACTGGAGTTTAGAAGAATGACAGGACACTTTAGTGAAACATAAAAGCTTGTTAGAGAACTTGATAAGATAGATGGCAGAGCGATTGCTTCCTCTTGGGGGTCTTGGACCAGAGAGCTAAATCACAAAATAAAAGGGTCACCCAAAGAAGACAGAGATGAGCAAGAATTTCTTCTCTCAGAGTGGGGAACCTGTGGAATTCTTTCATGCAGAGGGTTGTTAAGGCTAGGTTGTTATGTATATTCAAGAATGAGATAGACAGATTTTCAAAAACCAAGAGGATTAAGAGTGATGGATAAAAGGCAGGAAAGTGAAGGTGAAGAATATCACTCTCAAAGCTAACAATTCTGGGAAAGATGGTCAGAAAACTATGAGAAATAGAAATTATTCATATGGGTTACAGAAACAAAAAAAGAGTTGCACTGAAGTGACATAACTAAAATTCAGTTCAATCAAGCAAATTCTTCGGTAAATAAAAAATTCAACTCAACCATATGTAACTCATCATGTTAGTGTCTTGGTATAAATCTTCAAATTAAGACTATTATTCTAATCTGTGTGCACAAGATCCATTAGTCAAATATTTTCTCAGTAAAATCACCAACATACCACAAGTGCATCCTCATCAGTTGGAGATAAGCTGATATCATCTGGAGATGTGACAGAGGAACGGGTGGTGCGAGGAGTTCGAGGTGAGGGGAGAGTGTCCCATGCATTATATCCACTAGGTGGTGGAATTGGCATTTGAATGCCTGAACGCTGACAACAGTCTTCAGGATCTAACATCCAGGCTTCAAGTAGTTTTTCTCGATCCCAGTCTAGGAAAACACACATTGAAAGAGGAAACACAAAGTGAGCACCATTAAATTGGTCTTAAGTTACTGTGGTTTTATTATAGCTCATTGGCAGAATTTTCATGACAGGTTTACAAATGCAGTGCACTGGGGGAAAATAAAGGCATTAAATCAACTCTTCCCACTGAGCTTTATTGCAGCTGAGCTACAAAAGATGCTCACCAGAACACAGGGATGTGTCATGTGCAGGAGAAAGTACGAGGAAGAAAGAAGTATTTTATCACTACATCACAAATAGGAAAAAAAAAGTGTAGCAAACTCTGATCTTGTTTTGAGCAATGGAAGATGCTGGAAAGGCAGAGGTAAAGACAAAGAAAAATGTGTTGAGAAAGGACTGAAAGTTAACAGTTTTAAAGACAATACGGGCTAGAAATAAGGCCTGATTATCAGGCAGAAAATACTTCAAATGCTGAAATCTGAAATAAAAACTTTTGGAAATGTTCAGTAGCTCAGGCAATATTTGTGGAGACAGGAACAGGAGTCATGTTTCAGATCAAGTTTCCAGTTTCAGCCAATTGTTGACACATTTCTTACCATCCCAAATTTATTTTTCTTCCTTGTCCAGTTTATTTCTGCCAACATCCGCAACTCTCCCATTGTCCTCCACAACTTGAAGAAATTCCTCATCCGAACTATCTCTTTTTCAGAATGAACATCCAGTCCCCTTTACATTACAACCCCTTTGGCCTCAGCCCAAACATTACCGTTCAATGTCATACAGCTTGGCTGAACTTCACACTAAACTTCAGACACATGTTCTAAGTAAATAAATTCTGTTTTGGGAATCTTATCAGCTCTAGATATATCTTCTGTTTCTTGGATTACATCGAACATTCTTAATTTTCATCCCCACCGTTACCTCTTTTTCCCAGTCCATTGATATCTGCATATCAGTGCCAATTTCTTGTTTTAGCTTTAACTGGGAGAATTTCAATTTTTCTTCCAACTTGAAGCAATCTTCTGATTTTCAGATGGTCTACATTAATCTTTCCATCTCTATTTCAGTTTCTGCAGATAGGCTATTGATCAACTTGCATGGTTTATCCACTGATTCCCAAAATTACTTTGATTACACCCCCTTCTACTCAACTTCCCGAAAGTACAATATTCCAATAAGCACTTAATAATACCCAACACATTTCCCACATTTTCGATCCCACCTTTTCCCCATTCCCAAAACTACGACAGGGATCATGTGCGCCCCATCTTCCACCCCACCAGACTTCATGTTCAATAACCAATTTTTAATTATTTCTGCTAATTTCAGTTGGAAACCATTAGCTATCACATCTTCCCAGTGTCTTCTCTATCAATATGTTTCACAAGAACCCCCAACTCCCAATTCATTGGGTCACTCTTCAATCAATTGCAATACCGTCTCTGCATTCCATGGGATCCTCTTGTACAGGTTTCAGGGGATGTATGTTTGTTCACTGACCGTGTGGATGAGGAAAACAAAGTTTGGCCCCTCTGAAAAATATAGTCTGACCTAAATCATGTCTGACGAGGGGTTCCACCAAAATTCAGACTTTCTAACATGCTCATCTGTGTTGTGCATCTTCGAGAGTTCTTCAAAATATTAGGATTGCATGCACTACTTCCTCAAGTTAAATCAAGCATTCTTGACAGTTCTTTGAAACCAAATATTTAAAAGAAAACCTACATTTCGCTTAGCATCTAGTAATCAACAAACAATTATTCAAGAAATACAAAATTTGAATTTGGACAATGAATTGTAAAGTGGACAACAAAATTGTTGCAGTGTATTTAATTGATTACTCCAATAGTTAATAACATTACCGTGGGCTCGGAGCAGTGCCTCTGCAGTAAAAAGTGGAGCTTGAAGCATATCTGCAGTTTCCACAATCAACATATCCTTCAGCTTCCTTAGGTCCTGTGGCCTTAGCCCCTCATATGGCTTCAAAGTGAAAGAAAGTACCAAAACATATTAATTGGATAAATAGTGGGACATTGAACATTCAATTCCTCTAACAATATCTTGTGCACACAACCTACTGTTGTAAAGTTTATTATAAACATGGAGATTACTTGCAAAAAACTCATGTTTTATCTCAAATGTTGAAACTACGATGAACAACTGATCAGTATATTGGAGTTAACAAGTCAAAAACGCTAAACTAAAGCAGTTTAAAATTGAACAATAATCATGGCTGCTTTAATAAAACCGGTTATCTTCTCAATCGCCTAGACTTAGCTGCATGAAATGTCCACGATTCAAATTGGAATGATGACCTGGAATAGGTCAGTAAAAACAAAACTGATGTTGAGGGGCCAAAGAACATTTTTGATAGGCTGTGGCTTGCAGGGTTCTCAATATAGTGGGACCTTTTTCTTTTCTTAAAGTGAAGCTTCTACATGTTGACAAGGAGACCTTTAGAGAAGTTGAGCCAGGAGGTGACAGAGGGCATAATATGGAAGGAAACGCCAGTTGCCTGGGAGATCTAAGGGTGACAATGCAGAATTGAAATATGGATTTATGGAATTAAATGTAAATGAGATCGAGGCTTTCAGTTCAGTGGTCACCACTGAAGAATAAATAATATTGGAGCACAAGTAGGTCATTTGGTTCCTCAAGTCTCTCTGACATTGACTAATATCATGGTTGATCTATTTTGTATTTCAAATTCCAAATTCTCTTCAAATTGATAACCTTGGATTCCAATGTCTGAAAAATAGAGCTGTCTCTGTCTTGAAAGTATTCGATGACCCTGCTACCCTGCTTCTACTACCTTCTAAGGCAGAGAGCTCCAACGTGTTATAACATTCTCAGTTAAACAAAATCATTAAATGGATATGGGGTTTTCTGACCGGTCAGTATATATTGCCGATTCTTAATTACCCTTAAAAATCGGAGCGAACTGCATTCTTGAACTGTTGCAGTCCATTTGGTGCAGGTAAACCCACAATGTTGTGAGGGAGGGAATACAAGGATTTTGACCCAGTAACAGTGACGGAATGATGATATATTTCCAAGTCAGGATGTTGAGTGAATTGGTAGTGGTACTACCATGTATCTGTTGTCTTTGATCTTCTAGATGATAAAATTTGCGGGCTTGGAAGGTGCTGAGAAGCTTTGATAAGCATCAGCACTACACCTTGTACATGGCTCACACTGTTGCTATTGTGCATCAGTGGTGGAGGGAGTGAATGTTCACAGATGTGGTGCCAACTATGGACGCACGGTGTTTGAGTGTCTCGAGTGCTCTTGAATCTGCACTCATCTAAGCAAGTGGGGACCATTCCATTTCATTTAAAAGCAAAGAAATTTTTTTAAAAATGTGGAGGAGAAACTCAGCAAGTCTGGCAGTAAGTGTGGAGACAGAAACAGAGTTAACATTTCAAGTTCAGGACAAAGGAAGCACATGGTGAGGTCAGTGCAGAAGAGAGAGAGAGAGAGAGAGAGAGAGTGTGAGAGGGAGAAAGAAAGGAAGAAACTGACACTGCCTTTGCTGTTTGAATTCATGTATCGTTGGACATCGGAGTGCGTCTGGGAAAACTAACAAACAGTGAAATTCACAACTAATCTTGGAGGAACTGTTTGGGCAAAGTTCACAGCACAGAATCAGAAAAGTGTATTGTTTTAAGTGGCTTATAGAAAGTCTGCAGTAGAGTGGAATCTTTCTTGATTATGTGTTTGCAGATGTGTCTCTTGATTAACTTAAAATTTAAGCCATAGCTATTAATTTAACCTGGGGCAGTGTTTGTAGAGGAATAAGATGGTGTTATTTTCTAGGTCTGTAGATTGCGAAGAAGCAAAAATGGCCTTTAGTAGAGTGAAATGTTCTTCTTTTCAGATGTGGGAGTTTAAAGAGAGTTTAAGGATTACTGCGGATTATATCTGCCATAAATGCTGTTGGTTGCGAATCTTATCAGTTTGAATGGATCGGTTGGAGAGACAGTTAGAAGCAATGAGGAATTTGCAACAGCAACAGTATGTGATGGATGGCAGTTATATCAAGGGGGGGAATTCCCAGATACAGTCACATAGATGGGTTAACTCCAGGAAAGGTAAGAGAGGTAGGAAGCTAGTGCAGCTGTCTTTTGTGGCTATACCCATTTCAAACAGGTATGCTGTTTTGGAAAATGTAGGGGGTGATGGATTCTCAGGGGAACGTAGCACAAACAGCCAAGCTTCTGGCATTGAGTCTGGCTCTAATGCAAGGAGGGATACGTCGGGTTCCAAGAGATCAACTGTGTTAGGGATTCTCTAGTCCGAGGTACAGACAGACATTTCTGTGGCCAGCAGTGAAAAATCAGAATGGTGTGTTGCTTCCCTGGTGCCAGGATCAAGGATGTCTCAGAGAGGGTGCAGAATGTTCTCAGGGGGGAGAGGGGCCAGCATGAGATCATTGTCCACATTGATACAGGAAGGGAAAAGGTTGAGATTCTGAAGGGTAATTAGAGAGATTTAGGCAGGAATTTAAAAAAAGGTCCTCGAGAGTAGTAATATCTGGATTACTGCCAGTGCTACGAGCAAGTGAGGGCAGGAATAGGAAGATAGAACAGATGAATGCATGGCTGAGGAGCTGGCGAATGGAGAAGGATTCACATTTTTGGATCATTGGAATCTCTTTTGGGGTAGAAGTGACCTGCACAAGAAGGACGGATTGCACCTAAATTGGAAGGGGACTAATATACTGGCAGGGAAATTTGCTAGAGCTGCTAGGGAGGATT